>NW_010120289.1:0-56028 GCF_000699245.1 Pterocles gutturalis
TATATTTATAAATTTTAAGTGGATATATTCATATATATGATTTAAATCCATGATGGAACAAAGCAACTGTTTCACTGGTAGAAAGTCAGGCAGCCACCATGTGCCCAGTCTCTTTAAAGCAGAGCAAACTGTGCACCTGGCACATTTCACTCCCCTTCAAGGACACAAAGCCTCATCTCACCCTCAATTCCTTCTCTGGCTCCGTACCGCACAGGCAGGAGGCTGTGGGGAGAGAGCCCTGCCACACTGCCTGGCTGCAGCAGCCTCCGAGCCTGCAACACCTTTGAAAACAGTCTTCAAAGAAACTTCTGTTCACCATCCTTCACCCCAAAAGGAAAGAGAAAGGGAGAGGAGAATGATCATTTCAACCCCCTCCCATTGCTGGGCTAATATCTGCCAATTCTACCTGGTAAAGGTTTGTTTGTGGGATGGATGTTTTAATACAAATTCTGTAATCAGGTAATTTTCCTTGCTGCAAATAACCTGCATTCAAATCTGTCTGTACAAAGAGGGAAGAAACAGGTTATGGATAAAAGACTTGTGCTGATGAAAGGACTCTGGTGTATGCAGAGCAGCAGACAGAAGGGGAGATTGCTCCCTGCCCAAAGAGCCCCTCCACATTTCTCCTAAGTCTAACCAGTCTTGCAAAGCTTGTGGAACATCATAAAAGAGGAAACAAACTAAACTAACTTCATGGAAGAGACTCAGCATCTCCATTAAGGGTTGTCAAGCTCATGTTTTGCTCGCTAAGGAAAGGAGGGATTTTATTGCCCAGCCTGGAGCATCTCCAGGTGCCACCCCAGCATCCTGCCTCCCATTACAGACCAGCGGAGTGCCTGCAACAGACGGCTTCTGCGAGAGGAAGGGTCTTGCCTGGAGTCCTTTGAGGGTGATGTGTCCTGGGGTGGCTCCCAGTACAGGACATGCACAGCGGCCAGTAACGTGGGAGGCTGATGAGGTGTGAGGTGAGGGTTTCCTGGGCCAAAAAGCCAGCAGTTTAGTCCCACGCAGGATGCACAGCCAGAAACACCATTCTGCAATGGTGGCTTGACAAAGAGATCTGTGATTTCTATTAGCAGAATCACAAAGCTCTTTTCTGCTTCTGCTCTGTATTAAAGGTCATGGACCCACCACACAGAAAGAGGTAAACTACCGGACCCCCAAGGGCTGCTGGAAGAGTAAACACTGTTCGGAAAGCGGCACGCTGTGCAGGTGCTGGGCAATGCTGCTTGTTGGATTGATGGGTCATTCTGTGCAGCACAGATTGTTAGGCTCTGCAGCTCCAGTGGGAGAAGCAGGCTCAGGCTCAGGAGCCTCTGGATTTATTTTGAGCTTAGACATTGTGGCTTTCCCTGGCTCTTCACTACCAGAACTGAGAGAACAGTTTTCGCCACACAACACAAAAGATACTGGGACAGTCTGACCAAGGGACGCTGCTATCCCCAGGCAACAACTACAGATGGTCAGATATGGTCCATTTGCTTCTCCATAGCTCCTGTGGAAGATGGTAACTCTGACCTCCAAACCCACAGAACTGATATTTTCCATTTTTCATCACAAAATACCAAGTTTACAAGCAGAACGGCATTTCCTCATTGTGTGGGGAAAAAAAAATGACCTTTTCAGTGCAAAATATTTTCTCGGAAACATGTCGTGCAGTACAGCCTGGCTTCCATTGCTGTATGGTCCTCTGAGCTCTGAGTTCGGTATCAAACAGGAGTAACGACTGGTGCTTTCTCTCCCTTTGGCTGTGCTGGATAAGGGTTAGACTCTATGTTCTTTTATAGGAAAGAAGCACAGAGAAGTTCTTCCCACAACCGCAGCGTGTACGAGGTCTCCACCTCCTGCTCAACCACTTATTTCTACAGTTGCAGGCACATAAGAATCTTTACACCTATATTCTCCACTCGTATTCACCTGGAATTTACTGCAAGGGTGGCAGGGAGGAGACAGCAGAAGTGGAAAAAAAGGACAAATATACAAATGTCCCTAAAATCCAGCCCTGCCAGTACATCTCCCTCCTGCTGCGGAGCAGCCCAGAGGTCACTGCACGCGTGCTCTGGGGTCTCCAAAAGCTGAGAGTCCAGCTCCCGGCTGGATCAATGACTGCTCCCTCTCCTGATTAGTGCCAGATGCTAATCAGTTGTCAGCAGTTCTGCACAGCAGGAGAGAGAGAAAGATTGGTGTGTGCTGTTCAGATTATTGAACTCTGAGATCGCAGCTGACTAACTTGGGTGTGGGGACAGTGAATGATTTACACAAGATGGAAAGGAAAGAATCAAGACCTGGAATGCTCATCATTTTTTCAAAGGACTAACTGTGGAGTTTTTAATTTATTACTGCTCCTGCATGTTCAGTAGCTGACCAGAGCAAAGATACTTGAGTGTCTCCCTTTCTCCATCCATCCATCCATCCATCCATCCATCCGAGTCTTCCCTGTTCTTGTAACAAAGGGGTGGCTGAAGGGACGTCTCCAAGCTCAGCACATCCCAGAGGATGCTTTAAAAATGCCTTAGCGAGCTCTGCAAGAGCCAGGCCGCTGCCTTGCTTTTCTCTGGCATTTTGACAGGCAACTGCACAAGTGAGAACGCATGGATTCAATGCAATGATCCTCCCAGCCCAGCCAAGGACAAACATGTCCTCTTTCACTGGCTCTGTTCCCTTTTCCCAGCTGCCCACAGGTTTGGGGTTTATTTTCCTGGCCTTCTGGCCCATTGTCCCTCTGCACAGATTGGCCTGGAAATTCACGTGGCAGATGTTGCAGGAATTTGGCTCCATCTGATCAAGCTCCCTTCTTGATTATACTGGTTTTCTACCAATTCCATTTTGTTGGTTTAACAACACGGTCTGGTACATTTAAGTGTAAGAAGCCACAGGAAAAGGAGGAGATAGTGGACTGGATTCATCTCACCTGACTTGACCTGAGAGAGATACAAGCGCTGCAGGTATTCAGAGTCAGCCAAAGTCTAATCTCAGGGTCAACGGAGGGAGGCAGACAGATAAACTGCTTAATTCAGACATTTTCCTCTGAAGCAAATCCTGCCATAAAAGTGCCATTTCTCTCTGCTGCCCATGAAAAGGCTGAAAGGTTTCATCGCTCCCTTTCCTCTCCTACAGAAGAAAATTCTGGTTTTGTAGTTCAAACGCTGGGGCAGGAAGAGCTGAATTGAGGCAGGACAGTGAACACAGGAGAACACCCTCTCACCCCAGAGCCAGCACCCCACAGAGGGGCTTTCTCCATCACTTCAGGGACGCTGAAATGTCTCCTCAGCTGGAAATCCAATATCTTACTGGTCAGTGCATGCACTACAAGGAGATGCAGATTTAAATCCTTGCTTTAGGAGATGTTTAATCAGGTACCCGTGCCAGTGGGAAAGCAGGTCTCAATCCCAGAGCAGAGCCCAGAAACCTGCAGGAGACCAGCACTGGACCCCTTCTCCAAGGAGGCGGCGCAGCCCTGACTGAGACAGCAACAGGGATCTCGGAGGTGCAGCTTAGTTCCTACCGACAGAGCGACACTGAGGTCTGGGCAAGAAAAAAAGAAAAAGAAACATGCAGACTGTCTCACTTCGTGTCTGAACCCTCTCCTACGGAGTTCAACCCTGTGACCTCAGTGCACTCAGTGCCTTTCGCTCCCATTTCCCTCTGTCTCAAACTGGGGAAGGATGAGACGTATCTCAGCCAGAGTTGGTGTCTGCCAGCCCAGCTTAGCTCACCTCCCATCAACCTTGCCTGCGGATCAAAGCAGCCTGCCAGCATGACAGGAGATGCTCCAGCTGGAGATTCTGCTGATTAAACAAACAAAAAAAATCTCATTCAAACACCAACACCAGGAAGGATGAGTTTTCTCACCAAGCACC
Source organism: Pterocles gutturalis (assembly GCF_000699245.1). Classification (NCBI taxonomy): domain Eukaryota; kingdom Metazoa; phylum Chordata; class Aves; order Pterocliformes; family Pteroclidae; genus Pterocles; species Pterocles gutturalis. The sequence continues at coordinate 3,861 of NW_010120289.1, forward strand.
TGCAGATTCATTCCCTGCCTCCTGCTGCAGTGTGTAAACACACACACGGGGTGAGGGCCAAAACTGGCCGTGCTCTCGGTAGGAGATGCTCGGTTTGGCATCACCTGCCTGGCAGTGCACGTGCGGGTAGAGGGCTTTGCTGGTGTGGGTGCCTCACAAGGAGAGCTGGGGATCAGCAAGCCTAAAGGGCGAGGAGAGACGGCAGAGGGAATGCTGCACATATATACCTAATTGGTTTAGTTGTTGCAGAGATCAGGCACAGCCCTGGGACCAGTGAAACCTGATGGTCTGGTTCCCAGTTTGCCCCAGCATTCACAGCTACTTGGCCTTAAATATCCCGATGAAAATGACTGCCTTAAACTCCAACCCTTTAGTCTTCAGCATTTTTTTTTCCAGACACGTTTCTTGCATTTGCTTTCCTTTTGTCTCCTTCAAAATCAGATGCAGAGGAACATCATTCTGCAGTTCTCTTGCTAACCCTAGATGGTGCAATTTAGTTAGAAAGCCTGAAGAGAAGACACAGATTATGAGGATTAGAAAGGTTTCTGTGCATGTCAGTAGGATATGTGAAGAGGTGACGGCAAGAAAACATTGGGCAACCCGCAGCAGCTGCAAGAAGTCACGGTGTAAGCAGCAGGTTGGCCAGTACGTCCATCACTTCACTGCCCTACATATCCCATGCTTGCTGTCCCTCCTGCATCAGTGTGGGGTGGGGAAATACAGCTAAATTTGTAGGGTTGGTAGCAATTGCTGTTGCTATACTGCTGTTGGTATAGCAGCTGAGGAGCTGACCCTCAATGCAAGGGAACAACCTGTACAGCTCAGCTCTTCCTCCCTGATTTGAACTGGGATGGAAATCTCCGAGCTAGCCAAAATCTAAACTTAAGGATTGATCAGACCTGCAAGCTCCAGAAGATACTGCTCATTAAGAGTTTATGTTGTGCCAGTAGGAATTCTTCAATAAATAAATAAAATCCACCAGAGTAAATGCACACTCTAAGCATAGCAAAGAGACATAAGAACGTGAGCACTGTAAGAAGCCAAAATTACCTGTCCAAGCAGCTTTTCATCCTCCTCAGCATGTCTCTAAAGCCCTAGCTCTGGGACCTCTCTTAGGTTTGTTGGGTTTATTTTGTGAACTACAAAAAACAACGCAATAGAAAGGAAACAAATCCATTCCCCCTCCCAGTGGAAACAGAGCTGAAAAGTCAAATCTCTGCTCCAGCTCATGTTGTTTGGATTCCCTGGGGGACCTGTTTGCAGCGTGCCATCAGGGAACTGATGCTAACGCCACCGCTCTCCTGATAATGCAGACAACCACTTAGTCTTCATTTTAAGATCTTTTAAATGAGCATATATCAATTAATATCCATAACTGCTGCTATAAATCATTTCATGGGAGATGTGCACACTTATATTTTACCTTTATCAACCCCCTCAAAAAAATCCACAGCAAGAGAACAGGCACTGGAGGGTTGGGGGTCCAGTGACCGCTGCTCAGACCCTCCTGACGCTTGCGCCAGCTACTAATAGGACTGGAATTCCTCAGCCTCAAAGTGACAAGAGCACAGCTTTGAACAGGTTTTGCAACACCCCTGGTGCTCCCTTCCCAAGAGTCTGCAAAGGCTGACCAAGGTCTGGCATAAGGAGGTTTAGCTTCAACACGGAATCAAACTTTTGATCCGATGCTGAGGACAGAACAGCACCAGCACGCGCTGCCTGAGGAGGCTGTGGAATCACCACCACTGGAGTTTAACAGTATAGGCATGCTTTGGGTAGAGATAATACAAATTTAAAGCAAAATAAATTAGATTAAATGACCTCTAGAGACCTGTTCCAAGTTTTAAATGAACAGCAACAAGCACCTTACTGTCCAAACTGAATCCATGGGTCTAAACCTGCTTTAGAGCAAGAATCTGATGGAAGGTTTGGAAAATATCATCATTTTTTGGTCTTACTAAAATAACATCCCATCACCTCAGGGTTTCATGACAGACACCAGCATGGCTGGGCAGGGATCTGTGACCACAATCCATAGATTTCACCCTAAACAAAGGCAACAGACACGGACAAGAAGCAAAGGAAGAACGTGAGCTGCAGCACAGGGAACACACAGATTCTCCTCTAGCAGATCCTGTCCTACACAGCCACAGCCGACAGTAAAGATCAACCAACCACAAGAACAGCGGGCAGGTCTCTATACAAAAGCATTGAATGCTTCCAACAATCTACCACTGTAAATAATTCAATAATAATAATAAATAAATCGCTAATTACAAGAGCTAGTTAAAATCACTTTTCCCAAGATGAGAGATGACATTTCGTACAGATATGAATACTTCATTTTAAACGCTTAGTAAAAACCCATTGTAAGCTACTTGTAAAATGGAGTGCATAACATTAGTTTTATGTTCTTCTATAAACATTTGGCCTTTTTTAGTCATTCATACATTCAAATTGCTGTTGTACCCAAGTCACTAAAATTAATATTAAAATAAAGCACAACTCTCCATTACCATTAACATAATTGCTCCACTATGCAAACAATAGACCCCCTTAGCCTGAATGGCTTTTTCAAAAATAGATGGAAACAAGTAAAAAAAGTCGCCTCCGGTAGGGAGAGCAGTGTGTGTTTACAGCTTCCGACAGCCTGCACTAAGCTGAACTGGAAGCCAGCTGCCTGTCTCTGCAGAAAGGCATGACGGGCAAAACCCATTTGCTATTTTAATGATGAAGAAAATTTATCAAGTAATCTATTTCAGTGCACCACTACTCACAGCATAAGGTTTCACTAGTATCTAAGCTGAATCTTGCTGCAATTTAGTTTTGCTACAGGTTGTCCTATGCAGTAGGGACATGGAAAAAAAGTTTTTATAAAAAATAAACAAAAATATTCTTAGATGAGGTAGGTCACGACATACCCCAAGAATTACACAGAAGGAATGCAGAATAAAGAAGGCGATTTATGCAAGATGAACTTTTGACACAGAACACTTTGCTCTCCATTACCTACAGGACACGCAGTTAGGTGGCTGGACACAGTGGAACCGGGGCATGGTGTGGCAGTGAAGCTGATACACTGCTCGCTTCTCTGGCACTTCTGCGGGTGTCATCAGCAGTCACATTCCGTTAGTCTCTGCCCAGAGATGCTGGTCCTCTGACACGCAGCTTCTCGTGATGTCGGGGTCTCTACCCTGAGGTGTTGGAAGACTCTCACACCCTTGTAACTATAGCCATGGTGCTTGGTTAAGCTATAACCCCCGCAGGTGCCTTCCCTGTTCCCACTGCCCACAGACACCAGGTGTTCACACTCCTCTCTTCCCATTAGGCTCACAGCTACCGGACCATGCCTCTGCGCAGTAGTCCCAGTGCAGCAGTCATCACTTTCTGTATTCTTAAGATTTTTTGCAAGGTTTTTTCCGCTTGCACCTCTGAAACGGTCAGTTCTGTTGGGGTTCCTTGATCTCCTCTCAATTTTGAAATGAACCTTTGGTGGTGTGGAGAACCCCGTTGAACCAGTTGGATTCCAATGAAACCATTCCCCAGCAGGCTATTTGTCCAGACCATACACACAGTGTTCCTCCCAGCCTCTGAGAACGTAATAAATGCATCCACTACCGCATGGTTCAGAGAGCTAATGGAAGTACTGAGCAGAACTGGACACAGGACAATTCCTAATGAAACCTGACTCAATTTTTCCAACCTCCTCTGGCCCACCCTGCTGTAGTTTTATCTAGACTAGATTTCTCTAACATGCTTATGAAAATGTCATATTTCTTGCACTTAAATACATTGCTTCCCATGACATCTGCTTTTCCCCTATCCAAAAGGCTTTTCTCTGTAAATTCAATTTATTTGACATGATTTATGCTTTTCTAATCCAGGTTGGCTGCAACTCCTCTTCTCACTATCTTTCATATCCTCAACGAACAGTTTAGGTTATTTATTCAGTATTTTCCAGATACTGAGGTCAAGCTGAAACCCCTGTCTCCTCTTTCAAACAGAAAGGCTTTTAAGTAGGCATCCCAGGTTCAGCTACCTTCTAACTCCTCATTTCTGTCCCTCTTTCCCCACTGAATTTTGTCCCCTAGCCCTTTGCACCACCCAGCTTGCCCTTGTAAACTGGGTAAATGAAAAGGTTTTGTTTTTAATAGAAAAAATGGGAGAATTTCAGTGCCAACAAGTGTTACCAGGACAGTGGAACAAAGACAGAATCTCAGTGTGGAAGTACGGATGCAAGGGCAGGTTGGAGGGCTCTTACACTGGCATTGCCCCTGCAGGAAAAGTGGTGGCAGGCTGTACGGGTCCCTTCAAGTTCTCCAGGGTGTCTTCATCCTGTGGAAGTTAACTCGCTTGCCTCCTCATCCCTTGATGAATTTCCTTAAGAGCAGATGGTTTGACCTAAATTGCTTCTCCTCTGATCTCTCCTTGGTCTGGGCTTTGTTGCCACATGAGTTACACCAACGGCTTCTGCACAGACAGCATTTCAGGGAGCTGCTCGTGGTATCTCATGACACCAGAAAATACCAGTATTCACTGGATGATTTCATTTAACCTGGGATTTCTCTCACCTCCTGTGTCTTATTCAGTGCTGCCTGTTCTGATTGTGTCTCTCCGCACACTGACTATTCTTCAGGTCCAGCTTTTCTCATCTAACCTACTTTCCATGTTCTGCAAACACAGTAAGGAAACAAGAAACCAATGGGAAGCGCTTACATTGTGTTGAGCTGCCTTTTATTGAACCTTCTATTCTTCCTCTAAATTGAGATGATTTGTGTTCATAGTCCTGCAATCACATGAAAACCGCCTGGCCCTCTCCTCGGTTTCTTCCCCCCTGGATCTGCTTTCCATGAGATCTCAGCTCCTGCTTCTGAGTTCATTGCAAGTTATCATCATCCCATTGTTCTTCCTGCTCCTCCGTGTACGAATCACGCTCGCTCTCACCCCAGCTGTCCTCTCCTCCACCTTCACCAGTTCCTTCTTCTACGCGTGAGAACCCCATTCTCCCTTGGGTTGTTTCTGCCCCTCTGTGTCCCAAAGCATTTCCACTCATGTTTTCTAGGAACTTTTTCTTCCATCAGCTTTCTGCTATTTTCCTTTCCTGAATGTTTATGTAGCTAAAAATCTCATTTCTATCCTCCTTACCCACCCTCTCCAACCCATTAGGGGTAAAGGAGAGCAGGCGGGGAACTCAGAAGGAATGAGGGCGAGAACAGCCTCGGCAGCCCTCAGGGCAGTGCCATTGATTGAACATTTCCACACACCAGACTGAGGACTGAAGGTCGCTGCCACTCTCCATAAGCGATGTACAACCCAGCCTGCTGCAGCGCCCACACTTCATTGTTATGGTTCACGGAAAGGTGAGCGCACAGTCATTTTCCAAGCTAACCCAAATATTTCAGATAAATGCCACTTCCATTTTCTATTCAGGACTTTCCTTCTTTAAGTAAACACTTCCAAAAAAGAAAAGTATTACTAGCAATGAGAAAACCAGAAACCAGCTGATCAGATCAGACAAACACAACCGGATCAGACACGCGGGTATGAAATGAGGGCAGTGGAGAGAGCACTGAACAGTGTTGCGCCTTCCCAGCAGCACTCAGGCTCCACGCACACTGCCCAGAGGCTCTCGTGCGGCGCACAAGTGAACTGGACGGAGCCAGGGAAGCAGCCAGAGCAGTCCTGGAGGCTTGTTTTCCATCAATGCAGCCATGCTCAGGTGCCTCCCCCCCCTTGCACAGCCTCTGCCTTTTCCTTCCTGAGCATCTCCCGTAGGGCTGACAGGTAACAAGGAGGATGCTCTTGGGAAGCAACATCTCTGTTCACAAATTGTCTTTAGATTCTTTTATGTGCATGCCTGTTATCTCCCAGCCATGAGTTTAAATTTGCGATAAACTGCTCTCCGATATATCAATGCTAATATGTAAGCTAATCTTTTAATTAAACTACCTAGGAAGAAGCTCTTAATGGGGTTGTTAATATATCAATGCTAATATATAAGCTAATCTTTTAATTAAACGACCTAGGAAGAAGCTCTTAATGGGGTTGTTTTATCCCAGGCAGCAGATTCATTCCTATTTTCAACTCTCACATCAGGATTAAAAAATTTATCCAGTCCCAGCTCTATTTTGGAGCTTAAAACAAGCTCAAAGTCAGAACTGAAATATTTGCTGCTTGTTCTCCTATCTGAAGGAAAATTAAGATTCCTTTGGCATGGACAAGGAAGACATTGAACTGCTTACATGTAAGAAAATAACATTTATCAGCCCTGAGGTGTTGGTGAAAAGTATGATTTATGTCAACTTAACGGGAAATTGAACTTTTTTCAGGTTATCAAGACAGACTTTTCAATACTTTGGGTCTAACATTTCCTATCAGATTTCTCTTACTTCCAGAAGCAGCATAAAGACTTGAGTCCACTGGATTGTTTCATTTAAATTCTTTGGGAAATTCTGACCTTTAGAATAATTTAATTTCAAGTAAAAAAGCCCAGCAATCCAGATTTAGAAGTTTCACAGAATGAAATTCACCAAACAGGCAAATATCAGTATATTCCATGATAAAGTGAAGTGTGTTCAATTTGGGGAAATAACATATTATTAAAACTGATAGCCTGAGCCCCCAGACTGGAAACATATGATGAAAACATGCCAAGTCAGTCATAGCTGTATTTCCAGGCTCTGAAAAACGCTGGGACACCGCTTGTTGTGTCATAAAATGTATTCAGTTTGTGATTTGCAAGGTCTTATAAAGCCAATAAATTTTTTTAAGTTATAGGATAGAGTCATAAAGCAATTTCAATTTACTTCCTAAGCAGAAGGATAAATCTAAAGAGAGAAATACTCGTATTGAAGGATCTTTCTGTATTGATGTGAATCATTTCCAGGCAAACGAGCATTTTTTTATGCGCATTCTCACAGACAAGGAGAGGTCAAAGCAACCACCCGATAAGTCTTCCTTAAGCAGCAGACACGGAGGGAAGGTTACTCCACAGAAGCACTTGGAATATCAATTTGCACGCAGCAGCATTTAGATAACCTCCAGGTGAAACCAGACTGGCCAGCAGGCAAAACTGAGGCAGTAGAATAGGACGTTAAGAAGCAAAGGGATGCTGAGTAAATTCCCTCAAGGCTTCCACCCTTGAAAGGGGTGAGAGGAACTTTTGGTAAGGACCGGGAGACCTTATGTTTCCTTTGCAACTTAGTAATGAAGAATAGAACCCAGAATTTCACTAGAAGAGACTTTTTGCTTAATTTTGTTTCGAAATAGACTCCAAAATCTGGTGTACTCAGAGGTCTGCAGGAGTAACAAATCGCTTTACTTGCAACTGCTAGCAAGCACTTGGGTTAGGATGTATGTGCCACCAAGTCTCAAATCCCACATCTTGGGAGGAAATTTCCCAATAAACACCCCGTGGTGAGACAACTGGAAATAGCTAAGTGTGTTTTGTCAGAGAAACATTTGGTTTAAATATTACAGCAAACACTTACGAGCAGTCAAATTAACGTAGTACAGTGTAAGAAGCATTAAGAAATATTCTGTGTTTATACTTCTTACAGCAAGCAAAAACTTGTGTTACTGCAAATGTTGCAAATTGTATTTCCTGACCAAAAACTTATGATAAAATATTTCCAGCTGGGTTCAATACGGACAAAGACCAAGAGCTAAGGCAGCCACTTGGGCTGAGCTGCAGTTCTCCGGCAAACTGGCAACATTCACATTTTTGGGTTAGGATGAGGGTGAACTCAAGCTCAGCCATACCTGCATGGACATACCCCAAAGGAATGCACACACCAGACCTCCAAAAAAGGCACTCAGCATTTGCAGCTCTACAATCGGGGAAGGAATGCAAGTGGTTTGGGGTAGATAAAATATCAATAAGCTGAAGTGAAAGAGCTTTCATTGTCAGTCTCCCATGTATATGCAACAGACTGCGATCCCAGAGGCTGCTCAAGTTAACCATCGCACCAGCAATGAAATGCCAGCTTTTGAGCACGAAGCCAAATCAATCACTGGAACAAGCTAATGCAGCTTGGCTTGCAGTTAAAGTGAAATCTGTGGGGTCACTTCCTCTGGTAAAGAGTAATTGAATCATTTGCCACTGCATGTCTGTACTCAGAGCCTGATTAAAAGCTCAAAACTTGTGGTTGAAAGCTAAACATCTTCTGATAGGACTGTGTGCACAATTGACATTCACGTAGTGACAAGACTACAGCGAGCAAGGCACGAGGCTCCCATTCACCTAGCACTTTTCATCCCAAGGATGCACAGGGTGCGTTACAAGGAGGACAGTCCACGCAGCAGCCCCAGTGTACAGCTGCTCCTGGAGCATGAACAGCCAGGGCACGGCCGTGCACAGCCAGAAAGAAGGTGCTCAGCTCTGCGCACGCAGAGATCCAGATACTTGGCACTCAGACAACTGTGTGCGTGGCTGGGCTGAACAGCTGCAGAGCCCAATCCAGCCTTTGCTTCCCATCATCTCTTTGGAAGAACGACTGAGCCTTCTCAGCAAAGAATTCGTCCAGTTTTGGAGGCTGAGATCTTTCCTCTCACACTAGTCTGGAGTAATGAAATTTACTGCTCTAGGAGCTGAACGGGACAGCCCTCTGCCACCATGCTAAGGCAAGCACTTTGCCAGTAACAGCTCCACGAGCAGACACAGCTGTGCCTGGCAGAGAGCACTCACACCACCCGTTTTTCAATAGCATGCTCCCTGCTGGAGGGAACTCCTGTTAGCTGCCATCCCTGCTGCTGGAAGACAGATGCTGATGATGGAAGCAGGCAGAGCTCTATCCCAAACCTCCCTGTTTAGCATGGACAGGAGCAAAGAGAGGGACAGTCACCCAACAGCTCAGAGAAATGCTGTTCCTTATCTCACTGCATCCTCTGGGGAAAATGGGAAGCCATCTGCTGCCCCTCTTCCTCCTGGCATTGCCTAGCCTGGAACGGGGCTGAGGCTCTTCTCTAATGCCATTTACCTTGTGTCTTCCTCCTACAGCTTCTCAAGGTCTACAGGTTTATGAAGGACCTCATCTGCACATCTGGGAAGTGAGTAACACTGGTGTTGGAGCTAGAAGTTCAGCAGAGGCAGGATTAATTTGGAGGCTGGTGCTGCTCTCTCCCATTGCCTTCAGGTTGCTACAGTTAAAAGAGATGAATTCCACCCAAAGTAGCAGATATTTCTCCCAATGAAAGCAAGATGATTCCAACAAAAGAAAAGAGGAATTGAGTTAAAAGATATATGACTGCAACGGGGTGGGAGAAAAGGGAAGAGGAAAATGAGAGATCAAATAGAAATAACCCCAAAACTCTTGGCTCTAAATTATTCAAACTTCTCTCCGCTAAAACCTGAGCAGAGACAAAGCACGCTTTGCAGTAAAGCCACTGAAATGAATAATGGCTCAGTGAGTTAAATCTCTCACAAAACCCAGCCTCCCTTCTCTCTCTGCAGCTCCGGGAAGGGGGTTTTGCTGTACGCACCAGCGCTGTGCTAAAGAGCCCCTTCCCTGCAGAGCCCAGCCTGCGGCGGCTGGTTGTTACGCAGCGTGAGGCGATGGGCAGTGGTGTTAGCGGGCCCTGGTTTCATTAAAGCTGACAAGCAGCCACACGGCCTGTCCAGGGCTGACCTCTCCAGCCTCTTCCAGCACAGCTGGTCAGCACAGAGCAGGGCCTGGCCGTGTTTGTTTCCCAGGTGTAACAGAGGATCCCTGGGAAGCTCCTTGCTGAGCTCTTGCCCCCTTTCACAGCCGCAGATGTAGGCAGAAGGATCCCAGGTACTGTCCAGCCCTCCGGATTGCAGAGAGTGTCTCAGAGGTGCCAGGGATGGAAACCACCTTTGTCTTCATAAGGGTCCTCGAAGCTTTAGTGAAGAAAGAAGTCACCATCATGTCGTTGCTAAAAGGCAGAGCATAGGAGCGCCTAAGCAAATGCTTACTATGAGACACCTCCTTCTGCCTGTTGAGATTTAAATACCCTTCGAAGTACGACAAGGCTGATGGGACTGGCCACGAACATGGGCAGCTGTCTAGGTCCTTTCCAGGCAGCATCAGTGTCCTGGCCTCTCTCCCACGTTAGCTCTACTCCCTGTCTCAGGTTTTTCTCTAGGTTTGCCACCGTCTCTCTCTTTCTCCCCCATGCTGAGCTTCTGCCAGCATTTCTGCTAGCCCTGGCCCGTGACAGGAGAAAAAAAAAGATCCACAGCAGCTTTTCTGGGTCCCTCGTGCACTACTACGTCTCTCTCCATCTCCTCGTGCTCCCTCACCTTGCTGCTTCTTGTCATTATCTGTAATTCAACAGCTGCAGAGACACCAGGGTGGAGTGCACGGACCTGTGAATCAGGCTGTTCCTCAGCTAAAGGAAGCTCCTGTGTTGATGGGGAGAATGAAGTGGATGGAGCAAGGGACGTGCTTCCCTCTGCAGGAGGTGGCTGCTGCTGTTACCAAGAGGTGAAACTTTGAGTACTAAGAGCTTGCTCAGCTCCTCAGCAAAGGAACACTGTGCATGAGACATACTTACCAGCCAACCAGTGCAAAATGGTCTCCAGAAACCTGGAACACATTACCACATATCTATATTTACCACATATCTATTTCTTGACTTCTAAAATCATCTTGCTTGTAGAACTCACACATAGGCCAAGTGGGTATCCAGCCTTTCCAGAAATCTCCTCTTTCCCCAGCTGGAAATTTTCTACAAGTGGGTTCTGTAGGTGTTGTGCATTGGGCTGAGATGGAAAGGGTTGAAAGGGCCCCTCAAAACCGAGTGACGGGTTTGGATTCTTCTGCACTCATCAGCAGATTCCAGGGGTCACAACAGGAGTCAAGTGGACGTCAAGAGTGTTACGATGATGGAGAACACTTGATAAAGCCCGGGCCTCAGCCAAGATGGAAGCGCATCATGATTCACGCCGTGGTTCTTGCACTTGAAGCACCGCTCCATTCATGCATGACATACAAACAGCATAAAACTATACACCAGTTCCTTGCAACTACATGCATCTGCGCATCCCGGGATATTTATGCAGTTTCATACAGGTTGTATGGTGCTCTTTAATACGCAGTTAGGTCTACCCTGCTAATTACTTCCAACTGCCCACTGCAGTTTGACCCGGGTCAGCTCAGCATTGGCTGAACTACACGCTGCTCGTGTGCTACAGCCTGTGCGATGGCTGCCCTAGAAAGGGTTAAATGGGAAATCTCCACGACATAAAACACAACAACTTGCACAAAAGGCTTAAAACCCCATGCCCGCAGTTACTAACTGGTATCCCTGTGGGCTAGCTTCTACCACAGACACGTTGGTGGGACTGTAAGCCCTGCCAAGAGCTGGTTACACAGACTAGTAGAAGTGACATGATCCTACTCTGAGGCACCACGAGCCTCATGGTGGCTTGCAGAGTCTGGGAAATCCCCAGGAGTTTTACTTTGTTGGCATCTTATATTTTACCCCTGAACTGCTCAGAGAAATCCCCGATCCCTCTGCTTTGGTACAAACCTAGGCAATAACAAGTTATCAGCAGAGCAGGTTTCTTCCCCTGCCCGGAGCCCCGGGACAGGAGGTGCTCGGCTGCACACCCACCCCATCACTCCCCACTGCCTCTGCTCAGGCAGCTCTGCCAGCGTATCTCATGCCGCCAGGGAGCATCAGAAAGCAGCGAGACCATAGAAAGCACCGAGCATGCCTCCCCTGCAACCTGCAGGCTGCCTCCGGGCTGCTGACTGTCTGGGTCACTTGTCCAAAAGCAACAGCGAGGGCTCCGAATGTAGAGAATCAGATGGTGAAACAATAGGAGAGTTCGAGAGAACCTGGCAGCGTGAGGATGGGGAGCAGAGAAACCCCCGGCTTAGAGATCCTCCTTACAGATCCCCTATTCCTGCCTTGCCTCCACAGCCACCCTGTCCTCTCGTGCTTTCTGTTCTCACTAAAGGCTTTTCTCTGTCCAACCTCTCTGTTTAGCTCAGAAGACCTTTCCCATATGTACAGATGAAGAGGGCACATCAGAATGGAGCTGCGTGAAAAACGGCAATTTTAGTTCATTAGCCGTATCAAAAATGGATACACAGACAGAGAAGGAGAGCGAGAGAGAAAAGAAAGCTGAGTTTTTCTGCTTAACCTGAAAAGAAGTAATTGGGGATTGTTTTGTTTTGTTTTTGCAAACTGAAAATAAAAAGAAATCCTTCTCGGGTTCAACAAAAACTGAATTCCCTTAAAAATTCTTTCTTAGCCTATTATTTGCTAATTAAACTGGAATATTTTTTAGAGTGAAAAGCTCTTTTGAACTGAAATAATGAGAAACCCCAGTTCATTAATATCTAAATGAAACATGTTTCAGAACTGCTCAGTCTCACTTTTATCCCACAGTTCAGAGTTAACCTCTTGGTCACTGTCCTGTTCTCACAGAGTGGGATCGCAAGGACCTATAAAGACTTCCTAACATTTGTATACTATCCTAAGGGGTTTATCTCCAACAGTTTACCTCCACTAAAAGATCTCTGGCTACTTTTGGGACAGGACCTGAGGTCAGAGGGATTCTGGTGGCTTTCGGAGCAGCGTGCAGGTCCTTGGGAAGGTCTGTCTCTGCACAGTCCTCTTCAGCTCCACCAGTCCAGGCGCGGTTCCTTCGACTACAGCCAAATGAGCACTGACTCATTATAAATCACTATTGACTCTTTATAAATTAGAGGCTTTGATCTTAGCTTCAAACCTTTCAAGCAAAACAACTGGGAAACTATCTCCCCCCACCAATAAAATACAGTTTCCTCCATTTCCCTCACCCCCTTTTCTTGCTCCAGTTAAAAATTCAAAGAGCATGTGGCTACAAACCCACAGCTAAATCCCTGGGAACACATTATAATCATTACCTTAAGCGGTATTTCTCTTTCTCTACATCATTCATTCATATTAAAAGACATCATGGGAGCATTTAAGCCAGGCAGTATGAGCACACAGGTAGCAGTCTTAACCAGCCAGATGAGGTTTCTTTCCACACAGGTGAATTCTGCCGTGCCATCCAGCAGCCTAGGGAACTACAGGTCCTGGAAAGAGCCTGGAAAGCAGGTCTGCGGTGTATATATGGGTATCATCTGCTCCAGTAGTAACAAAGAGCTGTCAGAGATGCAACGATTCACCCTGTCACTGCTATTTCTACATATCAGCAATTGGTAGTAAGAAAAAAAAAGAAGAAAAGGGAAGAGAGGAAAAACCCCAATGTGTTATCTCATTTCAGTTAGCATCTCGATACTGCCCATTTAATAGCTGTTTTTTATCCAAGCATTTAATCATGCTGTAAATAGAGTGAGTCCTTTGAGCTACAAAACACTTCAGTTAATGAGATTAAAGAAGGATTTACAATTCAGCTCTGCCTTTTTATTCTCTCCCCTGGGCTGTGCCCCAGGTTTTCAGAGTAAATGTTAGACTCTGATGTGGGGGGAGCTCTGAAACCAGCATCCCATCCCCCAAAATCACTGTGACTGACTACAGGAATAAAGCTGGTTAGTACTTGCCATTTTGCATCGTGACTGTCTAGTCCCTCCTAGGGAGAAGCTGGGAAGAGGATAGGAAGAGGTGTGTAAGGTAAGATAGTGCCTCGGAAGTAACGGGATAACACCTACAGCCTCCCAAAAGGCAGCGAGGATCTTCAGACACCGCTGCAAGCAGCTGGTGGTACTGCTCTGCCATGGTGATGGGGAAACCACCACAAACCCACTGAAAACCACGAGGATGATACAGAAAACGGCCACATTCTGCTCCTGGTTGTTAGAAATGCATCTAGAATTGTGCTTAAAACACTCAGAGCTTTTCCCTGCTCACCCCAACGCCACCAAGTGAACAGGTTGTGGCCACAGGACTGCCAGGCTGGCACTTTATCCAGCACTTCTGCTTCCTGCGGATAGAACTGAGGCTGTAACAACGCCCTGGCCTCCAGCAGATTTCATCTGCATTTACACCAGTCTAGGAAGGATGAACCCCGCACATACCCTGATCATATCTGCTGACACGATGATCCATTTTTACCCCTGTCAGCACCATAAAAGCGACACAGCTCTAGAGCCACAGTACCCTCTGCCTCAGGCACCCTCAGCACAAATGTGTCAGCGAGTTTCTAATCTGGGAGCATTTACTGCTAGAGATGGGGCAGGAGAAGCAGCACAGCTTGATTCATTAGCTAATGTTTGCTCAGCGCTCTGAAGGCTTGAAAGTGCTGTATACGGACTAAGAATTACTATTATTATTTTTCTGATCTCAGGGTGAGTTCTCTTTGCTGGTGGTTAGAAATATTTTGCCATGTAAATCTGAGTGGGAATAGCAGAGATGCTCAGAGGAGGGACATGCTGGCAAACATCCTCTGATGTGCTTATACTCCCAAAACCGCAGGCAGTTACAAAACCTGCCTCTAAGCAGTTTCTCCCCCCCCAAATCTGTGCTAAGCCAAAGACCCCTTTCTTCTCTGCATGTTCCTGGTGGCCCTTCCCCATCACAGTCCCATGCTGGAGTCTAAATCCAGGTGCCAACTCCTTAAACAAACGCCTGGAGCAGAATTACATATCAAAGCACTCTCAAGGGACAAGTCAGTGCAGCCACTTGCCTCTCCAAGCTGTCAGTCATCTTAATACCTGGTGGCTGAACTGATGTGTTGTTGCTTCTCATCTTTTGTATCACACAGCCCTGTACAGAAAAACTGCAAAGGTCCTTCCCAGAGGACACATCACCGTGGAGATCCATACCGCTGATAGCGACACCAATATCACGGTGACAGCACAGGTCTAAATGTGACCTCGAGTACACGACATCCCCATGAGTAGGTACGGATGCTCCTGCTGTGGCAGCGTGGCATCACAACGAGCCGCCGCGGTGAGCGAGGTCTCCCAGGACAGACTGCAGCATCCTGCCAAGCAGCACAGAGGTGACGAACAGGCTAGAGAGGAGAAAAACATCTTTGTGCCCCCCCCACTCACCAGCCCTGAAGCCTGACAACTCCTTTGTCCAGGAGATTAGACAGAATTGAAAAACCCGGTGGCATCATCAAAATTTAAGTAGCTGTGACTCAGACACGCAGAGCTCGGAGCCCCTGTGCTGCTCTGATTTCCCAGAGCCGGTAGGAAGGGCTGGGGGCAATCTTGGGCACAGTGTCACTGTTTCACGTCTGTCTCCTTCCATCAGCGTCCTGCCCACAGAGTTCAGAGGCAGGTCTGCACACCCCTGGTGCTCTGTGTGGGGACTTGGGCTTCCTTGAGGTTTCTTTTTCTTTTCTTCACACAAAGTGCTCTTCTGAAACCCAGAATGAAACCGTGAATCTCCGAGGCAGCTGCCAGCTTTTGCTGGTTAATGGTAAATCCAGAGATATTTTCTTCTTTCTTGATGCTCCAGTCTGCTGAATTATGATTCAAGGCTTGAATTTCTATGAAATGAAAATGAGGAGAGCCAAACACACTTGTGTGCTAAAATGCTTCATGGTAATTTGATCAGACTTTGGGGTATAGAATCCCAATAGACCAGCACAGATTGACTGGAGCTTATTTATATTCCTGTACTTCAGATGGAAATGAATGGAAAATAGCAGTTAGGTCCAGTCAAAAGTGCTTTTGAGATCCCTTCGCTGAAGCCAACAACGATTTGAAATCGTTCCCGTATCTCCATAAGAGCCTGCTGAGCCCTCGATTGACTATAGCACGGCTCTGGGCTGCTGACAACAGGTTAGGTGTAAGATTGCTGCTGGTCTACAAAGTTGTTTATACAAAGATGGGAGGTTGCAGTTCTCACATAGCTGTTACTCATTTATTTTCACCTGCCACAAACCAATTTTTGGCAGCTAAGGCTGAAAAAGCTTTTGCAAATCTTGGCAGGAATTTTCCTTTGTTGGAAAAGATACCGTGAATCTTCTCTGGCTTCATCGTGCTCCATAGGGTCAACTAGTAGGCAGAGTTTGTCCATTTTTCAACAGCTGCTTTTCTTGCTGTTTTATTCTGCCAGTGACGAGCTTGCTCTGGATTACACTCAATCTCTTCTTAAATTTATTTTTTGGAAAGGACCTGGCTTTAACACCCAGCATTTGTTTTACTGCTTTGCTTCAGTGGCTAACTGCCAGGTGATGTTTGCTAGGGAGCATCAACAGCCTCTAAATGCACCTCAATAACAATAAAGCGTTTGTTCGTTTGCAGGAAGCATATGGCTGGAAAGGAGCAGCCCCGGCACGGCACGTGATTCCATCCTCTCTTGCATTTGCATTGTGCTGTCTTGAAGATTTTCAACATCCAGCTGGAGCCAGCCCTAAGCGACCTGCTCTGAATTCAGTGCTGAGCCTGCTTTGAGCAGGAGAACGGACAAGATGGTTTCCTGTGGTCCCTGCCACCCTTCCTTCCCACCTGTGCCACTCCCCTGATTTCAGTCCCAGGAGATGCTAATAAGCCAAGTGCAGAAGTTTGATCTGGATTTGCTCTGCAGTAGCCCTTAACGCTCCTCACATCTGAGACAGTTTGTCAGTTTGACAGGAACATCTGAGCTGGCTGTCTTTGTGATGGCTGAAGTTTTAGTTCCACAAATAATCTTTTCGCTTTTCCTCCTGGTGCTAGCAGTCTATTAGCACAAGGAGGGCAATCTCGGCAGAGATGTTAACTTGCTCATCCTGCTTATGTGAGTCAGGGTGGCACTGGTCTCGCAGAAAATAGCAAAGAAAAGAATAAATAAAATAGCATAAGATGTTTTGCCTCGAGTTTGCCATGAAGAGTAACTGTGAGTTTTCTTGGCAGAATTTCCAGTGCTAGAAGACGTATGTGAAATGTTTGGTTTTCAGGAGTTCAAGTTTTCAATGGGAAAAAGAAAAGACTTTTTTGTGGAAAGGCATCTGCTCAGCCACAAATCCAGCACACTGTCAAAAAGCCATTTCAGTGGTTTCAACTAGTCCTTCTTACTCACCTGTTCCAGTAATTGATTGCACACCTCTGCAAAGCAGCCTCTTTTCTTACTCTACAAGCATTTATATTTCCGCTGTCAGTGCCCACAACCCAGACACTATTTACATTTCTCTCCAGATCACTGCTGTTTCCTGAGTCTGTTTGCACCTGCCTTTCCTGTCTGATGCAGATTATCTATCATTTTTTATGCTCTGAGGTTTGGGGCTGTTTATTTCCCTGCTCTTAGCAACAGCAGCTACTAACAGTGTGACCAAAACCCACCCTTCAGTCTGCACCACTGATGCTCACCTAAAGCTGATGATTTTTGAGGGGGTTTGTATCTGGATCTCACTATCAACCCATTGGTTAGGGCCAACAGACCCCAGGGAGTACCTTCCCTAGCCGGAGAGGGGACAGACACCCGTTTACAATGCCTGAACTGTCACATCTGTAAAAAACTAGTCTCAGTGATAAGTCTGCATACAGCCCAGCCACATACAGGTCCATCATTTCCAGGCTGTTTCATGAGATGTAGCAAACACTGAATTCCCATGTACGATGTTTCTCTTCAAGTATTTTTTCTCCTGAAGCATCTGAGATTTTACAGAGTACTCTGTTGTCCTTCTCACGACACTTTCCAGCCATTCCCCAACTCTGCTGTCCCTCATCTGGCCCCATCTTCCCATTTACTCTGGTCCTTGTATCCTGCCGTATCCGTTCCATCTTCACTTGCTCTCCGCAAGTAATTCCAAGTGGAATTTGGATGAATCACTGAAGCCCTCCCATTACAGCCCAAGTTTTCAGTGCCACAAGAGCCCTCCTACAATCTCCCCCCTCCTTCACCTTAAGACAAAATCCCCTTCTAGTGGGTCCAACTGCAAGTCCATGAAGAATCAGTCAGTCTGTCCATCCACCATCAACAGCACCATCCTGCTCTGATGCCGGCACAGTTCCAAGGAGGATTTTCTCCATGCGCTGATATTAGACCGGATTAAAAAAGGTTCAACAATGTTGTACAATGGTCAGACCTGCTCAGACCCAGCACAGCACCCATCTATGTGCATGAGACTCTTCAGGATTATCCGATGAAAATGGGCTCTCCTCGAAGAATCAGCGCTCATTTTTCCCCAGAAACAAACTTCACTGTTCCAAAATTTTCACTCTGTAACTTAGCAACATTCTTCCTCAGACAAGGAGCTGTTTTCAATTATATTCTGAAATGCAGAAGTCCTTGAATTTTGACCAGTTTTCTTGTTTCCTTGCATACTGCACAGCAGACAGACAGATGCATCACTGCTATAGACAATTACAGCTTCTTCCTCCAGGATTCAAGAGAGGCCAATTACTTCCAAGACATTTTGCCTTTTCCTCGCTGCCACTGTTGCTTAATCAATGGTCTGTGTTTAATGAGGCAGAAAAACAGCAGAGAGAATAGCAAAGCCTTCATTCAATAGAGGAATATTTCACATTTAACCGCGTCTCAGAAGGAAGATGATGAATTTGCCCTGGAGCTGGGACTGTGAAAGCCCTCAGGCTGAACAGCACCTGAGGTGGACCCAGGCGCTCGCTGGGAAATGCAAGGCAGGACTCCACATCAGACTAAAAGGACTCTAAATGGGGAAAACTTCTAGGAAATAACAAAATTACAAAAAAAAAAAAATCATCACAGGACAGTCTGAACAGCATGACTGCAGAGAGATCCTCAGTTTTAGCCCACAGCCATGAATCCTAGCTTCCCCCCACTCATTATTCCCCTGGAAGTTGTGTCTTTTTTGGGAAGCTGCTCCTCCCTGTTGTAGCACGCACACACGAGCTCTTTCTCCGTCACTGAGATGTGCCAGGGCACACTCAGGTCTTGGGCATCGAGCGCTGCTGGTGAGCAGAACTCGGAGTGGTCTGCAGTGTGCACAGGGAGTCACACGGCAATAAAATGGCCACGTTACAGCATTTTTTGACAACTCAGTATTTCTCTTAGAAGTCCTTAACCTCTCTGGAGATGGGACCTGGAAAAAATTCCCTCTATTCAGAATCACAGTTAGTGTTTTTCCTAATCGCCTGGCTCCTAGAGATAGGAAATTAAATGAAGTCTTCTGCATAAATGCTTAATTTTTATGCTTAACAATTTTGAAAGAAACGCAATCCTCAACCAAATACAAAGAAAGATTCCAAGAGTTTATCTTTTAAAATATTTCTTGATCGTTCAATTCATGTCATGAATGGTAGGTGAGCATAGACTGAGTGACTTGAGTCTGGCAAATCTCAAACGACACTTGAAGAAACCATTCCCAAGACAATGCCAAAGCTGTGATTTGGTGTTTCAGAAGCTGTTCTATAAAGAACAAAGGCCCCAGTTCAGCACAGTACATGTGGTTATGTCTGTCTTTAAAGATATGTGTAGTAATCCCCTTGAAACCACTGAAACTACTCACATGCTAAAAATCAGGCACATGCTTAGGTATCTTGCTGAGCTGATGCATCAGGATCATGATAAGCTTAATAAGCATTCATCCTAAACACTGAAAATATAAGCTGTGAAATTCTCATCAAAAATAAGAGGCCTCAGGACATTCAGAGATGAATCACGAAAAACAAATTGGCAAGCCTCTTATTAAAGCAAGAGAAAACACAACATCACGCAATCAGAGCAATAAAGAACCTCCCGCTCCACATCGGCTGGAATAATCAAATCAAAGCGACATAAAAAACATAATGGCAGACAATCAAAACCAAAGGAGCACAGCACCTAACGACTCCTGCGTGGAACAGCGTACATCTGCTTTGGAAACAAATTCTTCCCCAACTCATCAGAAAAACTAAAAGCTGTTCGGGGTAATCCATGAATGACAATACCTGTACAAGGAGCTGTACATCTTGAAACCATGCTGAGCTCACTGGTGGTCCTCCAAGCAGGGCAGGGCTCCGTGCCCAGCAGCAGCAAATCTCTAGACTTCGATCCAGACTATGCACGAGCAAGAGGGATGCGTTCTCTGAATAAGCCAAAGCATGCAGAATTTCCATGAGCAAAATCAATGATCCATGGATTCCTAGGCTGTGTTCCTAGGCCGGAGTATTGCTTGGAGGAGGTTGTGTATTTCCGATGGAATCAATATGATTTGAATAATACCGAAAAAATTTGTCAAGTTTCCCATTATGGTCTTCACTGACTAGTTCAAAGAAAGAAAACAGTTTTCATTAGAAAAGGGTCTGTCTGCATGAAAACTCTGTACCGCATGAAATCCCTACATACTCCAGCCTTACCTGGAATGGGAGAGGTGGAGAGTAAGAGTTAAACTGAAACAAACAAACAAAAAAGTCACAGCTCTGGAGGAGTGCCTGGCAAGGCTGTGGTGGAGGATGAAAAAGCAGAGCGCCGTGGCTAGGGGCACGTTGCAGCAGTGCGTACTGAATGACAAGTGTACTTCATGAAAGGGAATCTATTAGCTGAGCACTTCTTTGCGAGATCACGCAGCGAGGTTCAGTAGCTCCTATAATACAATTACTCTCTCCAAAAGACCAATTCAGAAAGCAATTACACACCATTAACAATGGATTCCCAACGGCCTGAGCTCACCCAAGAGAGCCAGCCACGCAGCTCGACTAAGCTACTGCTCCGTGCCGTTTATACCTGTTGTTCCGAGTCAGGCGGATAACACCGAGAGCTCAGCTCTGACGATTTTACACCCAGAGGTTCAGGCGAGGAGAAAATACAATAAAATCAAGAGGGACAAGGCTGGACAGGGAAACCCCAGCAGTTTAAATGTATCACTTAGAGACTTTGCAAGACCATGTTTAAGGTTTGCCTACACCAGAGGCAAAATAAAGGGAAGGAGGGGATTTTTAGGTGTTAACTCTAACTTTCCTCACAGATGGGCTCTGCTACTGCATTTTTCCACACCAGTTATGTTTATTAAGCATAATTTTTAAACAAAATTAAAACTTTTAAAAAAGACATTGAAATACAGGAGTTCACACGTGGCCGGTCCAAAATAGCTGACCCAGAACAGCTTCCTGCAGACAAGCCCGTTGCAGCTGGAAGCACAGGCACAGTCAGGTAAGCACAGATTAGCTTCCACCCAGATGCCCTGGCTGATGTTGGCAATGAAGGCACGGCAGCATGGTTTTCATCATAGTTTTCACTGGAAATACAAAGGATCCTGGGGCAAGCTCACGCTATCCACACCTAGGCTACGCTTGCTGCTTCCTGCTCTGATGCCCACCTCCGTACACGAACGCCAGCAAGTCTGTGTCCCCCTGGAATACAATTGCTTCTCTTCCAGCCACTTAGTTCTACCCGCAGAAGCAGCTCACGCCTCCAACTCAGGTTCACCAGTAAATTTATCCAGGATAGCGGAACCCTATACTGGCTCCAGCAATGTCCCCCTACCCATACATGAGAGATTTCTGTCCCACAGGGAAGTGAAGGCTCAGTGAGATTATCTGCTGCAGAGCTCCGCAATTCATAACTCAGGGCATTCGTGTAAATTCCCACTGATTCCTATTAATGGTTTGTTAAGATAAAAAGTACCTTCCACCTCTTCTACCCTATACCACACATAATCATATAGACTGAATAACAATACACATTTACATGCAATTTTTTCCTGATTGCTTTCAGACCTCTGAACTACAAAAAATGGCAGGACAGTTAAACATCTGTTCTTCATTAGCTCCATTCTTCAGAGTTATATGAAGATTATGAAAGTTACCATAAGAAATATCATACATTTCCACAGGTTAAAATGTCTAAATACATAGTTTATACCCCTCAGTAATGTTCAACGTCGAAGTTTCTCAACAAAGTAGTTTCTATACTCATTAGTTTTCTCTGACTTGACAGAAACAGTTGAAGGTACATGTCAAAGATCTCTTCTTAGCAGAATGTCTCTAACTACTCTGCTTGTATCCCCAGACCATGGGAATTTATATATGCATCACTAAACTCTATCTACCCGTTAGGTACTTCACAGTTTTCTCATACGTCTTCCTCTCCTGGTTACAATTACACTTGCATTATCATATCACTAGAGGAAGTCACCGTAAAGATTAACTTAGCAAACATTTGGAAAACACAGCCTGGCTTCATTAACGTCTTACAAGGACACTAGACACCAAACCGGCTCTATCTCCTCCGTTAAAAACAAATCAGCCACATACAGCAAGTCAAGTGCTTTGTCAGCAAGAACCACCTCTGTTCTGACCTCTGTTACAGCAAACTCTTACAGGTTTACTAATTTACCCAAATGCCCAAATTCTCATCTCCTTTGCAGAAATTACACAAGCTGCAAGGGAGGGAGCTCAGCAGGCTTACAGTTTTTCTCCTTCTAGGCCTGTTACAGCGAAGCACAAGATATCTTCCTGCCTTTAGCAAAGTGCTGCCAAATGGCAGTGTAAGGAGGAGACTGATCCCTCAGTGTAACTGCAGGTATGCATGGCTTCTTAGCCAACCACCCAGGAAAACCTCTCCTCAGATCTCAAATAAAACCCAGCAGACTGAGGGAACCCTCCGTGGCTCAGCTAGCGAGAACCCAGTGCCAACTCAGAAAACGCTGAAGAGCAGGAGGAAACACAACTTCTTTCCTAAACTCACCTAATAAGCAAGAAGAACAGCCCTTGTCCAGAGCCTACAGACCTTTCTCCTATTTTTAATGCTTTATTCTGCCCTGTTCAGAGGTACGTGGCTTTAAGAGCATTTGGGGGCAGGGTATTGACTCACAGGAGGTGGCAGATACACCTGGGATGCCAACACTGTTCAATTTTTGTCTTCTCAAAGACAACTTGCTGCTCCTCCTCACAAAGATAACGGAGGTAACGTAACAGCAAGGAGGGGACGGCAAACCTGCCTTCCAGAGCTCCCAAGCTTTATATGGTTCAACAACTAGACAGGATGCACCTCCAAAACAGTTTCCCAGATTATCCTCCTCCACAACCTGCTTCCTACTGATCTCCGCCATTTGTGTTAACCCCTTCCTCACAGCCAAAATTAGCCTCTCCTGGTGGAAAACTAAAAGTTTACTCCTTCCTGTGTCTTCCCAGCCTTCACTTCTCTCGTCTTCTGACCCTGTAGCAATCTAATCTCCCTTCTTGATATTCCCTTTGATTTTGAGTAAATAAGGAAACCTTTATCAACCACGAAGCTGAGCCTCTTAAAGGCCTCAAATTCCCCGTCTGTCATGAAATCCACAAAGAAATAAAAAGCCCAAATGGCAAAGCATTAAGGATTTGACTATTTGAACCTTAGCAAGGTGCTCCCTTGTTTATAAGCCCACTCAGCCATGCTATTCTGTGTCAGAAAAATACTAAAATGCTTTGCTGATACACTTGCAGAAGTAACACAAATCTGGTTTTGGTACAAAAATAAACACAGTGGCGCAACCTTCTAAATAATTTGTGGTTCCCAGATGAGTTTTCTGCACCAAGAAGGCAGAAGATCATTCAGGGAGAAACAAAATTATAACCCCAGTCTCCTTCTGCTGAAGAGAGGCTCATACTTCAATTATTTATGTGGGCTTTAAATATTTAGCTTGGCACTTATACCCCTAAGGAAACTATAGTTACCACTTCATCATTAGAAGGAGCCCATCATTTATTCATGGAATCAATAGGAACACAAAGGAGCGGTAATGCTTCGTTCTGACGTGTGCACCGTAGGGGTCAGGGCATACAGAATCTCTGTCCTTCTGCAGGGAGCAACCCCATTTTTGTGGTCAGCACAGTCACCCGTAAGACAGGTACATTGTCTTGAAGCTGTCTGGTATTGAAAGAGACAAGCCCAAGAAAGAGGCAGGGATCCAAACAGGAGGCTGAGTGCCACGCAGGTATCTCCGTGTGCTCAAGTGCGTGTGCGATTGTAGAACGGAAAAAAAGCTACGTACCTGCGCTGAGTGTAATAACTGAAGTCACTGAAGATTGTTGGTGGACTACTGTGCTTTTACTGACACGGGATGGTAGAGATGCTGACTCTGACCAGCAGGAACTGAACTTGGGACCTTGTAAGCTGAAATCAGAAACGTTTATGGCTTCCCTAAGAATCCCATTTTTAGCAAAGCCTAAAGCAGGGCTATAGAGAGGGAGATAAAAATGATTTTGCTTTGCCCTGGATAACCTCATTTCACAGTAGGGTAGGCAAGTCTCGTTTCCACTGGTGTCCTTTGAGGAACTTACCAACAGGCAGATGCTGCTCAAGTCGTGCCATCTAAATTACAAAAAAAAAAAAAAAAAAAAAAAGGAGAAGTAGTCCAGGGGAGATGGCATATTAACTTATTTTCAACAACCAGAGTGGGAAGCAGCCTTCCAAAGCACTGTACTAAAAGTCAACGTTAACCTATTTTTATCCTTAAAGCCCTTTATCGTCCTTTACATCTCTTAAATTTTCTTTATAAACAATGGATTGGCATAGAATGAATTAAATGCAATCAACCTTGTTTCAGGTTAAACTCAATGGAGAACAGCCAAGCAAAGCTGCAGACTCAGCTTTTTATACTGTTCATAACTGGGAATCAGAATCTTTACGTGTCCCCTTGCTCTTAAGAAACCTCTATCACCACCCTGTTAGCCTACAGACACACCTACAAAAGAGCTTACACTGACAATGTTTTTAGAAAGCGCCAATATATTGATTTACCCTGACATGCAGACGGCTATCCCCACTCCTGAGCTGCACTGACCGACGCCTCTCTGCCTCCTCACCTCCCCAGCTCTGCCACCAGCACCCGCGGCATTCACAGCTCCTTGGTTCCTGGTCTTTTTGCGTTGAAGATCGTCAGCAATACCTCTGTTGCAAATGTTTGTGCGTCTTTACTTTCTACCATCATTTATCACAGCCACTTCTTCAGGCAGCCATATAAATGTAATTTGACAAGCTGTAACATCTGCATTGCGTTTAATTTGCATTGTTTTATTGTGAAACATTACCTGTTCCAGGAATCAGATTGCTCTATGCCCCGTTATAAACAAGATACAAACATAATGAAAATTAATCATACTTAGGATGGGTCTCAGCAGATGCTAGGACACTATCAATGGAGCTCTTATGGGGAAATAATGCTCTTAAACAAGAAAGGGCGGCTGGATTCCTAATTTGAACAAAAATTTTGTTAATACTTATCATTAAGAACTCCCTAATTTTTCAGTGTGAATGGGGTGGTGATGTTTTGTAAGCCCACTACTTGTCAGCCACCTAAAGGACTGCTGACTGGTATCCTGCATCTTAAAAAAAACCAAAAAAAAATTCCTATTCCATACAGCTGTAATATATATGTACTTTTACATGTCTGTGGCACCTAGGTACCCAGGGAGTCTTCTAACTGGATTCACTTTTAATGTCCCCTTTGAAAAGAGAAGCAATTCATTGTAATTTATTTATTTATTTTTAGGTGCCACATTAACAAATTCACTCTCACTCTTGAAAGGTAGAAGCCAAAGCCTTGAGTATTGATGATCTCCCCCCACCTTGCATCTCACAGTCCCTCGCCCCTTGGTTTTGTCAACATCGAGTCAGTGACGGATCTATTTACTAGAGGAAAATCTCAAATAATTGCTAATTTAGCAACAAATACAACAGTCTATGAACCAAGATTCCTGTACAGGGCAATACTGAACACTTGGTGAATGAAGATAACTGAACTTCATCAATTTTAAAGAAAAAAAGAAAGGTCATGTATCAAAGAATAAAGGCAGAAAAAAATATACCTAATTCTTGCTGAGGTGATCAGAAACTTGTTACTGAACTGGATTTTACAATCTGAGACCAAATTCTCAAGAAAGGAAAAATCACTTGGAGTCACAAAGCACTGAAGCTTTGGTTCTCTATGTAAATTCTGGCTATACAGGCGGGACAGTTAGTGGCACAGGGAATGATCCCCACCTTTGCTTCTTACTGTATCACCTGTGTGTCAGAAAACACAAAAATTTGAGTTCAGACTTCCCAGTGTAAATGGAGAGAAACAAGCACTTTCCATGAACATTTCAAGGAAATCCTTATTTCATTTTCTATCAAAGAAGTTCTTACTGAAGAATTTTGCCTATGGCATCTCTGTATGTACTTCCTCTCTCATTTATATAGAAAGAAATTTGTCTGTAAAGAAAGAAGCTACAGAAAGACAAATATCAGTGACTAGAGCTTACTGACTGAAGATAATATTTATCCTGGTCCAGCTGCTTTTCGTGCCAGGCAGCAGTAACTGTCTCACTTTCCTGCCTCTGAAGCTCCCAGACAAGTCTCCTGTGTTTGCTGTGACCACAGCACCACCTCAGCACCACCTCAGCACCACCTCAGCACCACCTCAGCACCACCTCTGGGTTGTGTTTACTCCACCAGGAAGTGGGAAAGTTTAAATAAACCCACATGAAAGCAGCTGTAAGCTGAGAAGCAAAACTCCCTTCCTGTGGAAAGAACAGTGGCATTTGAACATTGTAAAATGTGAAAACTCCTGGTGCGACGAGAAGCTCGGAATGAGAATTTCTGTTCAGGGATGCTGGTGCATATTGGGTTTGAAGTCTCTTCCTCTGCCCTTGCCAAACACAGCAGCAGAACCACTTAGAGTTTGTATTATTCATCACGATGTTTTCTGGTCACTAAATTGCATCATGAACATCTCATGACCACAACGTAGGGCAAAAGATTGCTTTTGGCAGAGGAGGTTTACCCAAAATATGTTTAAAAAAAAAAAAAAAAAGAAAAGAAAAAAAGATGAGGTACATAATCAAAAACCCTGTAACTCCTATACGCTACTGAGACAATTCAGGTCCACGCTGATGCCTAAATCAACACAATACAGTTTGCTGGACTGTTTCTTGGCAGGAAAATCAAAGCTGGTGTTGGTTGTATTGGTACCTTCCCACATCAAAGTTTCATTTTGCAAGAACCACCTCTTTCACTTTGTAAGAACCGCCTTCAGCCCCACTACTCAGCTGAAGCCGTACCCCTGCGTTCAGGGCTCCAATAACCCTCCCTGCCAAAGAGGCTGGTTCCTCTTTGGAAGAACTGAGACAGAAGATGGAAGGGAGGAAACAGGCAGTTCCAGTGATTTCCACTTCAGCTTCTTCCTTTCGCTCAGAGATGATCTAGGAATTCATTTCCTCAAATCCTAGTATTTAAAGTACATCCCTAAAAGATCATTCCTCCAAATTTCTTTCTCAAATCTGAACCTCACTGTCACTGAAAGGAAAACCAAGGGAACACGACTGGCAGCAGGTTTCAACAAAATCTATAAAAATAGCAGTGGCCACAGAGCTGCTTACAGCCTTCCTTTCCCCTAATGGAAATGTCTGCTGGTTGTGTTACACGACTGTGTTCTTGGAAGGGGATAATTACATGAATATTCCTTGGTAAGACAAGCCCGCTGTCACTGTAAATTGACACAGATTAATATGAAACTGGGTAAGATGCTGGTTTTACATGATGGGTTTGTAATTACCTGGCTGGTAGCAGTGACTGCCATAGAGCAGTATTACCAGTTACCCACGGAAAATCAAAATCAAATCCCAACTCCACAGTCACTGAGAGCTTGTCTGGGAAATTCAGGTGAGTTCATGTGAAGGATTTCCTTTCTGTTGCCACTGGGAGCACAAACAGTTCCTGTCTTCAGCTACCGATTTGCAACACCAGCACAGACAAGCCTGAGTAACATCCGCGTAACCTGTTAGTGCTACAGAGCAGCTGGCTGCTGACCCCCGGGCCGGACCGGGCTTTCCCCCCAGCAGGAACTATAATGCACTGTCAGGAACAACAACCCACGATGAGCAGAAAGGGACAGATGTATCTACAGGAAAGCTGTCTCAGTGGAGCTCTGTATCTTGTCCAAAATGGAAACCGAGACAACACCAGAAACAAGAGCAGTGCTTTGAGGAAAAGAAAAAAATCCGACTTGTAAAACACTTGTAACAACGATGTTATTCCTCACTGCACTCAGAAATAAGAAATCAGGCTCCAATTGTTTCTCAGATTCTCTAGAAATCACTGGGAGCTTTTTATACTTATAGTTGTCTTTAAAAGAATACACAAACACACAAAACTGTGTGTTGAAGCACAGTACCACAAACTCCTGCAAAATTAGCTTGGAATACTGTCACCACCGCTGTTTACTTCTTCTAGCATGTCACTTGTAACTTTCTATACCCAACCATCGAATTATCCCTTCACATAAAGAGAAGAAAAGAGAATTACAGTCGTCAGCAGAGAACACAAATAGAAAAGAAGGTTGCAACGCAAAGAAAGCTTCCAAAACTTGAAAGTCACTCACTCTCCTTTCTAGAAAACTCCAGGGAAAGTTCCTCACCCTCTTGTTCGGGTGACAGCAAGGCCAGCTGGGGTAGCAGCTCAGATGCTAATTCCCTGGTACATCCTATCCTGGCCTGACTACTTGACTCCTACTAATTGCCCGGCCGGTCAATCCTCGCAGGGTCTTCACTCCCAACGCCCAGCGACACAGCCCTGAGCTCTGTGTCGGTGCTCTGCCCGCCTGCCCTCTCTACACCCCATGCACACACCACGCTCGCGCGTCCCGGGGAGGGAGACTGTGTCTGGATCCTTCACAATAGCCACAGCAAACCCCGAACCGCAGATCCTCCAGCTTTTCAGCCTAGTAACAGTGGTGTTTTGGAACGGGGCACACCCACCCCATCTGCTCAGCACTGCTAAATAGCTGGAATGAGACTTTACAAAGCCTAGGTGACAACTAATTGCTTTTGAAGCAAAAGAAGGCACACAGTACTTGTCCACGTGATATTCCTACTTGATTTAGGATTTGACTCTTAGTTAAGGAAGAGTATTTCTTTCTTAATTAAACAAATATCCACCAGCTTGTTAGCTTCCATCTCAAACTTTAAATGGTGAAAAAGAATTCTTATTTATTTTTGTTGCATTGGAGACATTCATGTTTCAGTTGAACCTTTGAAGTCAGATGCCCCATATTTAACACCTTTATTGCAATACCTATTACTGATATTACAGAGGGATGGCTAAAAAAAAAAACCCCACCAACACAAGAGCTGAGTACTGGACCCCAGGCTGAGCCATAGCATTAATGATTCAGTGGGACTGCAGCAGATCAGCACAGCATTGACTCCGCAGCAGACACGGGAGTGCAATCTGAAACTCACTCCAACTGTATCCTTCAGCTTCCTTCAATGAAAAAAAGAGTGTTAGAGATTTAATAGGACACAACAGCAATATTCGGCAGCAAAAGCCAGCAGTGCCATACACGGCGTACCACACGCAGTCAGATCTCCGCTGCTTCCTCAACTATTCACACACCAACCAGCTATTGGATATTCAAACAAATCCTGATTGTGATTTAATGGCTTGCACTGTAATTAGCCTCCAGGGAAAAGTACTTTCAATTAACCAATGTAAACATGCCATCTCGTTACATCATTACATGTTCTGCTAAATTTCCTGATTAAGAGCTGGAAGCCATACAGCACAGGGCCAGAACTCATGGCACAGAGGAAAAGCATGGCTGGGACTCGAAATCCTCCCTTTCCTCCTCTGCGTGAGACAGCCCGGCAGTCCCGCACGTCTCCTGCTCCCGTGGCTAGGAAGGAGGTGCCATGGTTTGCGAGTCTGTTGGTTGGCACTGAGCCACTGAACTCCACAGTTCTCTGATGGATAACCTTGCCACATCCCAGCAAGCATACAGCACAATGTAGACCTGCAGATGCTTATACATGGGGTACGCAAGAGGAGTAGGAGGGCCAGGAGGCACAGGAGGACTTCCTTGCCTTATGTTCTTGCTCCATTTGTCCTCATCAGCTGATGGAGCAAAACAATCAGGACGGGTCTCTTTCCCCTGGTGCCAGATGAATGTACATGGCATCATTCTCCCCAGAAGCAATTAAAAAAAAAAAAAAAATCAGAGTGAACACGCTGCAGGTGTAAGTTACTTCTGAAATTTAACCAAAGGCCAACAGAAATGGAATCAGAGCTATCGACTCCAGCAGTCTCCGGATGCGGAAGCAGGAGCCCCTGGGGTGTCCAGAGCTGGTCTAAGATCAGATTTCTGGCAGGGTGCAGTTACTATTTTGTCCCTCACCTGAGTTGTGTCAGTTCAGCACTTTGGTAAACCGCTTTTCCAGCGTTTCACACAGCGAGTTCACAAGCTGAAAAAGACTGCGGGGGGCTGAAAGAAGGACTGTCTGCGGACTGAGTTCACGTGCCGGGAGGGGGGTACATACCCCCAACATGCCTGTAAACGCTCTTACTGGGGAGAGAAGGGGCAAGATTTGCCCTTTAAGCAATGGGCAGGGGTTACTGAAGGATGTCACTTGATTCTGCCCTTGGTTTATTCCAAGTCATGCCTTGTTATAAAGCTCAGTTTAGGAGCCAAGGAAGGGGAGCAGAAGTCCAGCATACACTCCTCCTTGACTCCCTCCAAGCCAGGTCTGCGTCTCCTCCTCAGGACAAGCAGGGCTGCAGCGTGGCAAGGCCAATTCTGCGAGATTGTCGCCAGACAATTCCTTTCTAGTTCTGCACAGAAGCTGAGAAGTCAGACTCAATAGTTTCCTGGAGCTACAGGGAAGTGCAGGACATCCCACTTGGGATTCTAATGTACCTTCCTCCAAGATATTCAGCAACAGGTACAATTTACACACAGCAGTAACAGCCCGAAGTCACTGAATAAATTGCTGATTTTGAAATAGCAAATGACATGTTAGCAACAATGCACACTGAACATCGTGCAAGAATAAACGAACAGGTTTCACGGCTCTTTTTATCCTCTCATCATGTGTATTTGTGGGGAAATTCTTGCTGCCAGAGAGCTAGCATGTCTAAAAGCATCGTGAAGAGTCTTTGACAAGCAGTTCCAGTTTATAAATAGAAGGCTTTGAAAGCTTTTTTTTCTTTTACCATTTCCACAAAATAAGGAATTTACATTTTCTACATTTCTACACTTTATTTTCTACCCATCTTTGATTTCCTTCCTCTAGCAAATTCTAAAAAAGAATAAAAAGGACTAATAAATCAGGACTAAAAAATGGCAAATGTCCAGGGTCCCATCCAGTAATAAATTTTTCAGGCCTCCCACTGGACATTATTATCCTGTCAAATAATTGCGTTTTGTGAGCTTCACACTCCAAACTAGGGGGAAAACCACACATTTCAAAACAAGGGACCTCCAAGCTTGTGTCTGCTCTGATCAGGTAGTCAGAGGTGGATCGTGAACTTGCATCTCGCAGACCCCCACAGGTCTGCTGGGTGCCTACAGTTCAGTCAGCAGGGCTGACTTTACCCCGCGGACCCCAGGGCTGCACACAAAGCTGCTGTGCACGGGCAGATCACTGCTGGAAACGGCAATTGGGCACTTAATGACCTGATTATGGACTTCTTGGATGTTCCTGTCTGACTTGGCTTAATAGAAATTTAACTCCAGACTTTAGAAACAGCCTCCTCCTCCCTGCCAAAAAATTCCCAGAACCCACACTTCGGTTTTATCCGTCATCCTTTAACCTCCTTTTCTCTTATTTTGCATTCAGTGAATTACAATTCTATAATTTAAAGATTTTTAACTAGAAAAAAAATTCTTTTCAACTCCAGTATTTACTAATCTTCTGACCTTCAGAATTCATTTTCAGTGATGGAAATCAGAATGAAGGATTTGTTTTTACCCATCTTGCTCCCTTGACACAAATAAAACAACTGAAACCTCTGGGTTTAAAAAAAAAAAACAAAAAAAAATGATGATGACAACATTATGTTCACAGCTGCACCATCCCCCAGTACTCTCAATATGCCAAGGCCAATTTAGGATGAGGCATAAACTATCAGTACCAAGAGCTGAAAGGATTTAATTTCTCTTTCACTATCCAACAGTGCAGGAGGGGATATTTACAATAAGAACTCAGTGACTGACTTGTACTTGAGCTGAACTGTTCAGTTCTACTTCTCACAGAAGCTTTGTAGCTGAAAATAGTCTGATCTACTAAGAGAACTATCCCCAAATAGTCTATTCACTGCAAATATCAGATAACATACATAAAGTGTGGCCAGCTAATGTGAGGATGACACTGTCAAAGGAACTACCTGACCTGACAAAAATAAAGGGCAATTAACAGGGATGGCCATTAAAAAGTTTAACGATCAGAGCTGGTTCGGATTTTCCTTCAGAAACCAACCTCATCCTGTATGAAGTTTCAAAAGGCTTCCCTGACCAATTTCTGCAAGCGTGACACTTGCTTCTGAAGCCCACCCTACAATACACACCTGTGCTAGACAGCCCCTACCAAAACCGCAGAGCCATCTGCCACGCAGAAACAGCCATAAAAGTCCGAATAAATCAATGCACGTTCTCCAGACATCCTTTCTGTGTGACAGGGCTTCACTGCTTCACGCCAGTCTCCTCTCAGCAGGTACTAGTCGGTCTTTTCTGACTGTTCACTCATCTTTGAATCTAATGCACGTTCCCAAAAGCTCTCCTTTGCTGGGTACACTTTGCAAGCATCAGCATTCAAAGCAGCAATCCTAACATCTTCCTCTCAAAGGAAGCAAATGGCCCTGTTGCAGAAATCAATCAATTCTAGTGAAACATCCAACCACTTATTCTTAATTTCTTTGAAACACGCTTACTTGACAGGTTGGTTTCAGTATCAGTGCAGTTCCCCAGACATATTTTATCCCAGTTACAGACAATGTTCTCTGTCTCCCATTCTTGCCTGCTCCTACTGACCTGCTCCTTGAATCTGTCTCCCTACACAGAGGATGGGAAATTAATTTCCTAGATTTGTGATCTGTTTGAAGTGTGTGCAGCGGCAGATCTAGCCGCATCGTTAATAGGCCATCTGGTAGGTGGCATTATCAAAGGAATCAGTTTCCTAGTGACGTTCTGTTCTTCCTTGAATAGAGACATGAACACAAAAGACAGACCCTTTCTTGTCCCCTTCCAGCATAAATATGAACTTAAACCACCTGCATGAAGCACTACATCTCCTCCACTGAACATGCTGTCTTCCCTTCCCCTTATTACCTAGCCACCTATTCTGCTCAGGCACTGCCTTCATTTCATTTCTCCTAGAGCCAAGTAAATTTTTGGCACTTAAAACAATAAAAAAATATTTCTGCTCATTTTGATGTTTTCATAGCACACAGAAATCAATTGTCTGGCATCCACCAGCAGCAAAAAAACCATGAGAAAAAAGAATTCACCTCAGGAGTGAACTTGCCACACCAAGGAGGGATGAATGGACACCAACTTGTCTCAGTGGTTCATAAAACACAGCTTAAGTTCCTGCCCATCAACAAGATAAAAATAGTCCTTCAGGTAGTAGAAGCTTCCTGAACAAGGCATCTGCTTTTGCTGAACGTTTGTCTTCAGAGTAATTCTAGCACCAGCTGAGCAGTTAGAAACCCAAATAGTTTAATGTAAAAATAATTTGTGAAGAGCATGGCAGGTGCTTCCTAGAATCTACACAGCTGTAACTCATACATATGTTTTCCAGGGACCACAAAATTCATAACTTTTAGAATGAAGAGTTCACAAGTCTCAGCAATTTTTATTTTCTTCTTTTCTTTTGGTGCTTGAGTAGAAGAGAAGCAACGCACGACTTCAGCAACACAGTACAAGGATGTCTGTCTGGACGGGAGCTCATCATCTAGGTCATACGGATACAAGGAACCAAGAAGACCTAGATATATACCTTGTACTTCCTCGTTAGGCAAAAGATGATGTTAAATTAATCATATATATCATCCACACTGAGCTGTTGGAGCTATATCACACATCTTTCATGGGGAATGGGGGAGACGCTTTTCTGGGTGAGGCTTCCAGATGGTTTCCTCGCCTGCTGGATACAAATGAACCACTTTATGAGCAACTCTTCTTTGGGTTTCACAAGAATGCTTCACAACATATGGTCCTTGAGCTAACTTCCGTAAGTTTTAAGAGTTTTCAAATGAAGCTGGGTATGTTAAATTTATTGCCAAGGATGATTATTTTCTTTCCTCTCTTCGCTTGCACGCTGTTCAGCACAAAGAGGACTCTATTCTCTACGGAAAGACTCCTGGGCATCAGAGAGCAGGCAATGAGCTGTGCAGACCTCTGTCAGCAGATCCAGTATCACAGTTTTAAATCTCATCTTTCAGCAGTTCCACGCTCTTCGCTGCTAACTCTGTCCTCTCACACATTTCAAAACATCATTCTTCTTAACTATAGCTCCCAGCCATCAGTTGTCAGAGACAGTCTACAGACTAGAGCACGAGATAAAAGCAAACTCTGCTGTCCAGGAATAAGGAAGAATTATGAAGCAAACTGCCAGTTCCTTCAATCGTGACCAAAGAGTCCTTTGAGCCCATTTGCAAGACAGAATCAGCGGCACCCATAAATGCTTTGCATGTTGCCTCACTTTGCACCTTTTCCACACAATCTCTCCCTCAGTCACTCACAGCACCCCGAAAGCCTAGTTAAGACATCACCACTGGTTTTGTCAGTATTCATTATTTCAAAGAGAACATTTATGCCATCTTTCCTGAGCAGACAACATAGTTAATACAGTGGGATGGTGTGAAGGAAGCAATATAAAAATGAGGGTAGAGGATTATCTGCTCTCATAATTCTTCTGTGTGGAGGTGTAGAAATACAGATGTCTTCCTTTTGCGAGATTTCATTCACAGATGTTCCATTTAACTTGCTGTTCCTGTGATCAACTTAATTTCTATACAAAGAACATACCCCTGGCAATATTCTGCTCTTAAATAACGGCATTGTAATTCTGATATCTACATCTATTACTCTTTATTTCCATTGTTTGCATCTCTTCAAAGGCAGAAAGAACCAGGGTCCCAAAGGATGAGATTTGCCACACATCATTTCTAATGATATCAGTGAAGTCACTCAGCAGTGAGCAGAATTAGAGCCGCAGTTATACACTGCTCCTGGGGATGGGAGAGAATATGCAAGATGCCTGGTAACGATTGCTTGTCACCCTCAGGACAGGGGTGATCTCAGTCTTACCCATCCACAGCGAACCTCAGCCAGTGAAGGGAAACAGGTCTGTGAGGTGCCGTTGAGCTTGTGCTGCAGTGGGTCAGGTGAGCTGCAAACTAATTTACCTGCTCCCTCCCATGGTCATGAAGAGATCCTACGACTGTATGAAAGGAGATGCCCAGATGACACCTCAGACATCTAAACTTGGGGGAATTTCTCTCCTGTTTGAGTCCAGTGAAGGAGATGAAGACCTTACACAAATCTGTCAGTTCTCAGACAGCAAGTCCAGCGCGGCAGAAGCTATGGAAGCAAAGCAGCATTGCCTAGATTTGGTTCCCTAGCCTTAACCTTAGTACAGTGTGCTGGCTGTCAGAGATTTCAAATGTAAGGGAACTGCCCACTCTGCACACAGAGATGTAGGTCATCGGTACTCTCCAGGGAATGATGATTCAGGTCTTCAGAGAAAAGCCAGATGCTAAGGTCTTACAGTGCAACAAGCAACACTAGACAGCAGAAGAGCACAGCTGACACAAGGATGCTGAGCATTGTCGCTGTTTTCAGAAGATGTCTATTCAGATTCTCTTCATATTGAGGAGACCTTCCTGCCAAGCCCCCACTGTACCATTCCAACAGAGCCCCAGTGGGGAGGAGAGAGCAATCAATTATCTACTTAATGGGTTTTAAAAGAATGGAAACATCTGTTAGCAGGAGGATGACAGCTTGTTGGCAGCTTCCAACCAGCTAGATCCACTCTCATAGCAGGGTATCGGGTCTGCCAAGCAAACACACCACACAATACACACAGAGAGCACAGTGGAAGCTGGCTACAGCATCCATGGGTATGAAATAACCCAGCACTGGGCAGACAAGCCTGGAGGACCGTCGCACTCCTGTTCCCGGCTACATACAACCATCACAAGCCCCTACTCCTTGTGAAACTCTGAGGTCGGCTGTAGGACTCAGCCAGGCCCAGGCTCTGTAGGATTTGTAGAATTCTTAATGGGACCAACAGGTCAAATTCCTGTTCCAAAGCTCACTGTCAAGATCTCGGTCTAAGCTAGTCACAGAGGCCCCGTCTGCAGTCACTGCAAAGAAACAGGTATTCCTGAGGTGTCCCAGTGGATAAGACACTGTGCTC
Source organism: Pterocles gutturalis (assembly GCF_000699245.1). NCBI lineage: Eukaryota > Metazoa > Chordata > Aves > Pterocliformes > Pteroclidae > Pterocles > Pterocles gutturalis. The sequence goes on from NW_010120289.1 coordinate 39,803, forward strand.
CCTGGAGACGCTATTTCTCTTCATTGCCTGTAAGAAGCACATCAGTCTCAGACATCCAATAATCAGACCACCAAAACAGGTGAAATATCAGGAGGAAGTGGTGAGCTGCCAGAGGAAGCCATTAGCGTGATGGTTACCCCACACCACTACCGCAGCTACATGTTTGCACCTGACTGCAGCAGTCCCAACCCCCAGTTTCCCAACAGGAACAGTATAAATTATTCCTATTTGTAGGGCAACGCCAGAAAGAATTAAAGAACCAATTTCATGTTAATAGCGAATAAATGTTACTTGTCTAAAGCTTTAGATCATCTGAACAAACAGTGGGATAGTCCCCTCTGTATAATGAGGATGACAGGCCCTGTAAGTGACTTGTTCACTGTCGGACCAAAAGGTATGACCCAGCGAGGACCTGAGCCCAGCTTCTTGAACTACAGTCAACTTGACTTCTTCCTCTCTCACTGCTATAATCTGTTACTTTCAAATTCCTGCATAAAGAAATGAAACCAGCACTTTAATTAAGGCCAGCATTTACCCAAGGAATCTCCTCTCTTAGTCTTTACAGCTTTTGCGGATACTCTGCATAAGAACACATGGAGTGCTAGAATTAAGAGGATGTAAAAATAATCCATGCAGAACAGCACAGCAAGAAACACACTGAGAATCTATCAGGCTGAAATGCATCTGGATACCATCAGCGTGGATGGCAAAGACAGAATTCAACAGAGCAATACTTAAAATACAGTTTTCATCCAAGGAGCAAAGCACTTAAGAAATTAATTGAGCTTAGCACCCATGTTGAGAGCTAAGCACTGCTACAGTCATCACAGGAGAAAGTCTACTTTATGACTGGCTGAAAGAAGCACAACAAGACCTGAACAGACTACTCTCTAACCCTTAGAGGTGAGTAAGAAAAATGGCAGCCTTCACAATCTTGGGCAGCATAACTCTGGCCTTTTGCTTTTTCCACAAACATTGAACCCAACACTGTCCAAGTTCTGTCCCCAAGAACACATCTTACCTAGTCAGGTATGTGACACAGTCTCCGCTATTGCCTTGTTTTTCCTGGTTGCTTATAAAAAAATAATACCCTGGGCACCACAGGCCTTTTAAAAGGATTTTTTTTATTTCTAGCTACACATCCCAACTGGTTAACACAAGCTCTGAGAAGCTCAGTAGCTCTCCTCCCTCACAGTCTACACCTCTCTTCTTTTCTCCCCTCCCCTGCCAGACGCTGATGGGAATGTGTACATTTAGATAGAAATTCCACCCCTCCACCATGTTGTTTGAATTAAGTAACTCCGAGCAGGTGGAACAATAGGCTTCTGTTCCAATGAACAAGATTTCTTGTCCCTTTGAGGAGAGACTGACTTTGCCTTTGCTCAGGCAATAATTGTTTCCAGTCATCCACAACTCCCCTTACAACCTGTAATCCACCACTTACCTTCCTACTTCCAGTCCCACAGGAGCTAAGCTGTTAATCATTTTTTCTGGATCACAGAAAGAGCAAAATATCCTTCCCCCAAAAAGAATAATCACAGAAGGGATAAGAGCACCAGGCTGTGAAAAACCCTAAAGTACATGACCACTTAGTGATACTTGGGTAAATTTTCCCCACTTCCCTGTATTAACTATTACACTGTATGCATCTAGCCATTGAATTATTTTTGATGTGTTCTGCAAAGCACTCAGTATACAAGTATAATTCCATACTAAACAGTACATTAAAGAAACATTAGTATTCCAAAACAGCATGCTGAAAGTTGATAAAAGCTAGCAGTAAGGTCACTGTGGCCACCCTTTCCTCTACAGCTACCTAATGATATATTTTTTCCATGTCTCGTTCTCAGAAATGACTGAAACTGTTCAAAAGAGCTCAAATGGTAGCAGGCACATAGAAAATTCTAACCCAAAAGTGTTTGGCAGAGTGATAACTGAAACCCCAATAAGTGTAAATCAAGTGTCATTGTACAGTACAAAATACCTCAAACATCCACCAATTCCACCTACAGCAGGTAATTACTGCAGGGGTCACTGACTCTCCGTTTGTAAAGTGAAGCACCGAGCATTTCAGCAATTCTCCTATTGTGACACAGATGGCAAAAGGAGAGCACAGTAATCCCAATTCTCAGTCCTCCACAGACACACTGAGTCCACCTTCCTTCTACAGAGGTCTTGGAAAGGCAAGTTCCTAAAATGTGAAAGACATATCTATGGAGCAACTGGAAGAAGAAAGGAAAAAAAAAAAAATACCTGCTACTAGGAAAATTCCCCAGCAATAGGGTCCATTTCCCAGAAGGAAATTACCTGACCTAGGGTCGCTGGTGTACTCAGAAGCCCCAGTATTCCAGTGCTGCTTTCACAGCGGAGTGGAAGAACCCAACAGCAAACAGAGTTAAGAGGGTAGTTCACATCAGACCAAACTTTGAAGCCCAAAATGTTTTTCCTCTTTGCTTCCTGAAATTCCTGAAAGCACTTGGGCCACAACACATTTTCTCCCTGTATGCAGGATCTGAAGCTGTTTATTTTCCACATCACTGCTGAAAAAGCCAACTGAACACAAGTGATAACAAGCAGAGTTTTCAGGATGTCTGGAGATGTTTATCAGAAATGCCACAAAGCCTGTTCTGGTCTGACAGAAGACAGCAGCTCATCTCTGAGCCATGATTTAAGGCAGTTGCAAAAGATTCAGAAAGAGTTATTCAGCAAACATATAATCTCCCATGATAAGAAATACCAAGTGTCTGGAGCAGAGTTTCTCTGTGTGAATTGAAATCAGGTAAAGCTGAATTAAACCTCTGTCACAAAACTGCAGCCCTGCCAGTTATATTCTTCCAGGTTAAGCTGGCAGCATCCATTGAGAACACAGCCTTCCAATAGTACTTTTACTGCAGGAGTTGCTTTTAGAATAACAGCAACAATAGGATGATCTGTTCTTCAAAATAACAATATTGATTTACAGCACAAAACAGTGAACTGCACCATGCTCTGCTTGGATAACTGTTTCACAAGCAATACTGATTTTCTACAATAAAGCTGCTTTATGTTCATAATTGGCCTTCTTGAAAAATTTTGTTAATTGCTCCTCCCTGTTCCCCTAGCTTTAATTCCAATTTTCTCTCTCCAGCCTAAGGGAATAAAACCAAATGGTTTTCATCTAGAGTTTGGAAAGCTGATCAGCTTTCATTATGGCCCCAGTCACTTTTAATCACCTGCCCCAAAAAAAACAATTGAAAAATAATTAACTGAGCTTCTCGTGGGCTTCTGGGTTCAACAGAAAGGTAACCAACTGAAGACAGAAAAAAGGACAACACTCCTAATAAAGTCTGGATGCTTCCAAGGTCTAAAACAAGGATACAATGACAAGCTTAAAAAATTATGTCTACACCAGTTAAGAACCTACGCAAGACGTCTTGCAAGATTTGTACGTGATTTACAAGCATAGCTTACGCTGCTGGTTCCTCTGGCTTTGTCCTGGGTATTACTTCTCTAACAACATGGGTAAAGTCATTCAAGTGCTCCTGCATAGAGACATAACCTAATTTTAAAATTTCCCCAGCACACGCTGCAATCATTTACCTGTGCTGCAGGAAACTGATAGTCAAGGGCTGAGGTGTTGCAAATGAAATGCGAGGGCTATGGTGGCTATCCCACACAGAACACCACACAGAAGAGATCAGAGCTCCAGAAGCAACAGGAGAGTCAGAGTTTCTAAGAGCAGCAAAGAAAAATACAGCATTGCAGTACTTAGCTTATAAAGACTTTGAGAGTTTCAGCTTCACCAGATGGGATGAGCTGACCTAACCGCAGTCTCTGCTTCCCCTTCTCCCTTCAGCCCCCAGACCTCATCTCTTCCTGACCTCAAACCAGCTCCAAGCCTGGGACAGTCCTTCCCTGGACAGATTCATCTCACTAACGCAACAACAAGTGTGTTTTCAGCTGGCTGAATTAACCCATCAGACAGTTAATGAGCACCACCAGCACTAGCACACAGGAAGGATCATTATCCATTATCCCATTCACCAGTAAGGAGCCATGAGCTCAGCCCAGACACTGTGAAACAGGCTCCTCTTGTGCCAGGTGCTGCAGAGGCAGGTGATGGGGGAAGCAACGCACCCTGAAAGGAAACCAAGAGACACATCACCCATGGAGGCTATGAGGCTACCATCCAATATTATTCCGCAAAATTTAGTTTTATGCTTATGGAGGACAGCTCTTAATCATCATCTCCATCTCTGTCCTGCAGATAAGAGACAGTTACAATAAGCCTTTTTTATTCACAAGTAATGATTTCTGTCTACAGGATCTTTGTAGGTGTGGTATGAGAAAGGCAGGGGCCAGCAGGACTGCCATTACCCAAGGGACCTGGTGGCGCTTATAGCTAAAGGGTGGTGCTATTTTTCTTGCTAGCAGAGCATGTTCAGAGAGCCACCCATAAAAAAAAACTAAGCAGCCCCACGGCATGTTTGTATGGTGTTATTATCCAAGTGGAACTGTAATAGCAAGCTCCCATAAAATGGTCTTCACAAATGGGGAAATGTGGGCAAGGTAGGTCAGATCCCCCACCAGAATTCAGATTAGGACTAAAGTCTACCAAAGATCTTCCCTTCACCCACCCATTACACAGTCCTTCATCACCCAGTATAAATCTGCTCACTGAATTCCTTTGCAGCAGAAATCACACTTAAAAGAACCCCCATTCCCTCTTACATTTCTGTCTTCTTCACCATGAAATCCTTTATTACAGCAAAGAAAAATCACTTGGAAGCTCTTGGCTGTTGCAGTGCAGGAACACAAAGGTCCAGAGGCAAACGGGATACCGAGGGCACATTCATTGCCCTGTCAGCCAGAATCACCTCCCCAGAGCAAAGCACCGGGATGGCTGCAGGGGAGCAGCTCTGTTCCAGCTGCCTGTCACCTTCCCTCGAAGCAGGGTAAACACATATATAGAAAAACCTCTCGATGGACTGTGTGCCTGGCTTACCAGCAATTAAACTGCAGATCAAAAGAAACATAAACGTGGATGTTGCTTTGCTTATTAGTATCAGCTCTGTCTTTGATTGCCTGAAGGCCTTTCCAACAACGTTGACTTTAATTACTTTAACGAGAGAGAAAATGATCTGAGGAGTGTCAGCTCAATGGGGCAAGGTCCAGATGAAAACGCTAGGTCTAGGATCATTAGTTTAGCAGTTAATACTACATTATCTTATGTTATTGGAGCTAAATGTAAACAGCTACTGAAGCCCAACTGCTGTCGAGATCGAAGCTAGGAAAACAAATTAGAAGCAGCTTTGAAATAAGGAGGTATTTGTTCTGCTACCCCCTTTCAGAGTCCACTCTTGGTTGTTTCATTGTAGAAAAAAAGATGCTCGTAGAGAGAAAAGAAAAGCAAATTTAATATTCTGTGGGCTTGTCTTCAACAAAACACTCATGCCAACTATTTAAAATGAACTTTTTGAAGCAACTGGGTTTATCTAAAGCAAATTAAGACAAAGCAAATCAAGGCCACTTTTATTCTTAAGGGAAGTCCAAGCTGCTAAGCAAGAGACCATTAATCTGTTCAGCAGTGTTAGCAGCCCTGTGTGCCTCCTCTCATGACCCAGGAAAAGCAAGATGGAGCAATTCATTCGCCATGAAAAGGGATTAAATTGCATTGTATGACCTGGTATCTGCTGCAGGTGAAAACATGTTCACACCGACTCACAACACAATTAATTTTAAGCAGGGGTAATGTGATTATGACTCTGAGCCATGACTATTTGATACAAGGATATAATACAGCTAAATTAATTCCATTTAACTTTTTATTAGACTTGGTGGTGCCTGCACTTGTAAGCACAGCCCTTCCTTTGTGTTCCCATTGTGGAGGATTAGAATTTGCTGTTTGTTTCAGCTTGGAATTAGAAAGGGAACTGGATGAAAATAGATGAAACTAAGAATTTTACTTCCCAAGGAAAAGTCTTGTCCTGAACTCTCCTCTGATGGCATAGCCCTATGCATAAGCCAGGCACAGCAGGCATCAAAGAAAACCAAAGTCATCCTTGGAGATTCCACCTCATCAGACATGCAGATTCCTATTTCAAGCTTCATTTTTTCTCTGTCTTAGGAATAATTTTGGGGGTTTGTACAAGTCCTTTGAACAACTTTACTGGCTTGTGGAAGCAAGCTCATCTTTTAAATAACCCTGGAGTCCTCACCTGTTGCAAAAACTCCCTTAGAGAGCAGCCCTCAAACACATAAGTAACATCTAAGACAAGTGAGTCACTACCTTCTGCAGGTAAACGAACTCATTCAGCACTTGAGAGGCCAGGGCTATCATGCTCCTTCCCAAAATAAAGAAGTTCAGTCCTGAAAGACTGAGGTGAAAAGCTAAGCTCTGGGCCTAGTATTCCACATTTTTCTTTAAACAGGGATTGTGATGGCTGTTTAGGATGTAACAGCAGAGAGCAGAGCTAGGGAAGAGGCAGGCACAGCATGGCCTGTAACTTTTGGTACAAAAGCAATTTTATTTAATGAAGGAGCTCAGACACTGTCCGGCCTGTCCCTTTAAGACAATGATTGCCAGGGGAAAGACAAACATATTGTTAACCAGAAACAACAGAAACCGAAACCCTGTGATCTGAAGTGACCCTGATTCAACAGCCAGGAAATCCTGGGAATCCTCCAGAGGCAGCGTGAAATCCCTTGCCTTGGGGTGAAGGAGAAGGAAACAACCAACATATTTATGCAGACTCAGAGAGGATCAGCCATTTACAGAAAACAAGCAGAGCATGTGCAATGACAGGAGTTCGGATCATAATTACTAGGGCACCCGAATTTTCTGCTTCGAGGCATAAGCTGATCAGCAGATGGCATCCAAAGGAGCTCTGCTGTTTCACTGGCATACAAAGCATCATTAGCCAGGGCGTGGAAAGTCTCTGACACAGTCACAACAGCCCTGGAGACAACAAGCGACATTTTCTGATGCTGAAAACCTGACTGCAAGAGAAAACTGTGCAAATGCAACCGTGCTTGAATGTGGAGCAGCATGGGCTTCATGACCCAGCCATTTATTCCTGCCTGTGTGGACTGGAAAAAAAACAATCAAATTATGAATGTGTTGGACTGATCCACTTAAAAGTAATCTTCTCTACCCATAGCAAAATGGAGTTCACGAGTTGCCAGCCCCAGGGAGAGCAGTACCAGGAATCTCAGCTATAAGAAATCATCAGGCTTATTGGTGGAAGCAAGACTACAAAGAAAAGTTAACTTTTGAGAGGCCCAATTTGGGCAGTGTTGCCTACTTCAGTGGTAGTTGACTTTTTTTTTCTTGGAAACTTCAGATAATAAAATTGAGTGGGATAACATGTGTGTGTATTTTATTTCTTCTTTAATCCAAGTCTTTACATAGATCTGAATGCAAATACTGCCGCTTACCATGGGAATTGCTGTATATGCCAAGTAGCGCTCTCTGCAGGATAGCACAAGGATTCCAGATGCCTGAAAGGTGCCTTACAGGGGATATATCACTGCCTCTCTTCTTTGGGATCAGGGACAGAGACACAATGTCCAAGAAGTGCTGAGCAGCCTCAGTTTGTCTTGACTTCTAATCAAGTCCTCTGGGCCTCAGAGACAGCCCCCAGAGAAAGCTGCATCTTTAAATTGATCAGAAACCAAGGGTCTATTTTGCAGGAAATGTCAGTCCTTTAAACTGTACTTTCACCTCAAACCCAAGGGAAAACTAGCATTTCTAATGAAGAAAAGAAATGGCTTGTCTTCTTCCATGTGGAGTCATAGAGCCATTTCAAATGGTTGGCACTTTCATGCACATATTGCAGCACCATTTTAAACTGAATGCACTGTACACATCGTATCAAATCCATTTTGTTGGGATCAAACAAAATACACGATTACTCAACCACGATGGCTATTGATGTGTTCTGCTGGACAGCTTTTATTTCAACAAAATGGCAGCTTCTGATGAAAAAAACTACTATTGACAGTTTTCCTTCTGGCTCCTCTGCCTTACCTGTAGCTGTGTCAGCTCTGCATTTGGATCGGCATCCAAACTAATGAATGGGGAAAAAGCTCCTATTTAACCTCTCTGCAGGCTCAGTATCTTGGTTCACTCTTATGTCCACACTTATGGTCTCCCCTACCATTTATCAACTACATTTAGTAGAGTCCTGATTGGCATGCCAGGGCTGTACATAGGCTCCCGCCGTGTGCTTTAGGGCAAGCAGAACATCCTTGAAAAAAAGTTATTCCCTTGTATTCATGCCTTAGGCACTGGCTGGTTCCAGCAGTAACTGCAGGTTCTGCCGTTTTATCACTTAAGACCTTTTGCTGCACTAAATTCAGGACATGAACCACGGGGATTTCTCATCTCAGGAGTTTAATTACCGCTTTGATTGAAGTAAATGTTGTATCAAGTGGATTGAGGGAGGTCATGGGGGGAATGATCTCCTTATATACAGATGAGAAGCACGGCCTCCTGTAACTACTGCTGGCTTCTAATGAGGAATTCCAGATTCACCAGCTTCAAAGGAATCTCAAAAATATAGATAAACGGTGGCTGGAGAAGAGATTCTACTTCTTTGTTGCTCTGCATTTTATCGCCATCCCCCTTTGTTCTCTCCTCTTTCAGCTGTTTGAAATTGTGCACAATTCCTTGTGCTCCAGAAACTCTGCATCAGAGACTTTGGAAGCAGCAGTTGGACAATGAAAGTGATTAAAAAAGCCAGAGGAGTTGGCTTCTCTCTGCTTAGGTTTGGACAAGGCAAATAACTTGGCACAGATTCATAGAGGAAGGGTTATTAACAGCTCCACAGGGGAGGAGAAACATCATGTTTATTCAGTGTCCCACCTTCCCAGCCCTGCCATAACACCAAGGCCAGCCTTACCTGAGCAAAGGGTGAGCGGAGAGAAAGTACACTAAGAAATGTTGCACCAAAATAAACAGAAGAAATGCAGCTTCACAAGTTCAGTGAATCTGAAAAGTTTCAATGCAAACCTCCAGTAGTCTTGGTAGATCAGGCCAAGGGCTGGAGACTGGGAAACCAGGTCTCAGTCCATTAGCTGGTATGCTCAGAGCCGAAGTTTTAGAAGATGTCACTTAACAGCCCTGGGGACAGACGTCCTGGAAAATAACGGTCCTGAGCTCCAAAGCAGGTTCAAATTCATGCTGAGCACTGTACCTGCTTACAAAGTTCTCTTCAAGAACATACATCTTAAACATCAGGGAGGAAGGTTTTTCTGCAATAAAACTTGCCCTTTGGTTCACATCTTTAAACTTCTCGAACAAGGTCCTTCAGAGCTATAAAACTTATTGCAGAAAATTCAACCCCCGAGTGCCTTAGGCTGGGAATCTAATAACTGAAGGCATTTAAAAAGTGCCCAAAAAGAGGAATGTAATAACGGAAGCCTGGTTTTGACCATAACTCTGGAGTGCAGGTACCTTCAAGATCAAATTGTTCAATAAGAGATATCCTGGAGGATGTTGTATTTCTTTTTCAGAAATTTCCTCAACTATTTAATGAACCAGAATTCCTCCCCACAAATACCCAAATTTCTTTCTGTTCCCACTCTGACATACTGCAGCAGGCTTTCACCTGCAATGCATCAATGCTTCTCAAGAGTAAAAAGCTAATTCCACTGACCTTTTAAGAAGAATTCAGCTCTTCCAAGTGGATGTTTTGTCCTATGTCCAGCCCCTGCCTTGTGATTGCCCTTCTCCTGCCAGGCTAATGTTCTGAGCAGAACTGCACAGCTGAACAAAGGCACTTCACCTCAGCCTTTTAACATCCTCCACAGAGAACACGGAAACTCCTTTCAGCTTTACAGCCACTGCACATCTCCAGGCCACTGAGTATGGCCTTTTCCTTCTCAGTATTACTCTCTCTGCATGGACAGGGCCAGAGACATCCTGCCTGTCCCAAGAGGGCAAAAAGGGGAGGCAAATCCTGCCTGCAGACAAGTTAGAGCAAAGCAGGTTGTGATGAAGTCAGAGTGGTGTCCTCGGCGCAGAGGAGGCCTGGATTCTCCCAGATGGCTCTTTCTCTCCCGTTAACCTGCTCTCCCTCCAAACACAGCTCCGCAGCAGTCTTCCTCAAGGAGGATGTCAGCTAGGGCCTGACACATCTGCCTACCTCCATGCCACATTTTGCCACCAGAGATGTAGACAGATACTGGGCTCTGTGGGCTGGCATCATGTATGCGGTTCCGTGTTCAGCTGAGGTAGGTTAAGAACTTACACCCTCTGACATCAGCTGGCAGAACTGATCAAATAGTTGCTATCTAACCTGGTTCTGTCAAAACGGGTTTAAAAAATTCAACAAACAAAAACCTGCTATTAGCAGTGTTTTAAGCTAATCCAGATCATTTTGATAGAATTGGGCTAGTGAACAATTCGAGCTGTCAGATCAGGAGAGGTGCTAACCTCTGGCAAGGGACACCGCAGGGAACAGGTGGAGGGGGCAGAGATCTGTAACTTCTCTCCCAGCAGCTCTGAAGAGCACACAGAAGGACGAGGCTGCTCACACAGCCCGTTTCCAAACCCTGGGCTGCCCAGTTTGCTGCAAAGCACATTCCACAGACAGGTTCAAACCGAGACTGCATCTAAATTAAGTGCAGACCAGGACAGATGGATCTGATGGAATCAGTACAGGTCCCATACCTCGCTTTGTCCCCTGAAGCCAGTGCCGAAGTGTCCCCAGCCAGCCTGGCCCCATGGCTGTTACAGAGATCTGCCCTGGATGGGGCAGGAGCAAGCACAAAGGCACGATGCGTGGCTGTGACAAGGCAATGAACCAGGCCACACACACAGAGGGTTTGTAAGATATTATCCGGGTGACAGAGGCATTCTAGTTATGATTCACCCTTGGCCCGTGGGGCTGAATAAATCAACATTTCAATGATACCACACAAGAGTTGAAGCAGATCACCGCACACTGCCGAGGACTGAAACAGCGGACTCGCAGGTCCCCAGCCCTGCTGTGGGACCTGTATCTAGGTGATGTTTCTTGAGCAGCCCAGCCCTTCCCACCACCGTGACTAATAAAGAATTTGGCTATAATGGGAGGACATCCTTGACCCAATTAACAACCTAGGTAACAGAAAATGTGATTTGCGGATGGGGCACTGAAGCACAGAGACTCTAAGGAGCAGATTTCTAGTTGTGCATTAATCAGAAGTGCCAAGAGATTTTTTTTTTTTTTTTAAGAGAAGCTCCCAGCAGCTAAGCTTACATCAGCTGTGGAGAGATTTCCAGTCAGTTACCAACTGGCATGTCAGTGCAGGACTCTCTCCACATATCCTCATGTGAGTTCTAACTCAGAGCATCCTCCATTCCGACCAGCTGTTGAACAATCCCCAGTTAGCCATGTCTGACCATCAGCACACAGCAGTAACCTTGCTGGGCTATTGCTGGGACTTGGATCCATTCCTTTTGGCTCTGACTTGAGAGTGGTTGTGCCGGCGCAGACACTAGCCCCACAGATGGTCGTAGCTGAGCACAAGGAACATCTGTGCTCCACAAGATGTTTCCATTCTCCTTCAGCCCCTCCACTGACCCCGTTTCAGTCCAGTGCTGCTCTCACCAGGAGCTACAGGCTTTTAAGTGGATGGTTTGCGGTGAAGCTGAGCTCCATGGAGAGCAGAAGATCTCTGCAGCAGCCTGGGGAGAGCAGACGTGTTCCCAAAGCTCTCTACCTTAGTAGCTACTTCAGCATTTTCAAAGAGTGGGGACTGGGGGCCTTTTCTCAAAATGCTTCACAGATTTCTCACATGCAAACAGGCCTCCCTTGTTTTGTTTATACCTTGCAAACAAAGACGCATCCAGCAAACATTGGCCTTCTTGATTTGAGTAACTAATTTGATGTCACAGGCAATTGTCAGACACCCATGGTACCATCTGCCACGTTCCCATGACTATAATTTGCAAGACACTGTGCATCACCTCCCTGTTTAAAATAATTCTTTCCTCTGAACAAAGACTGTCTTTAACATACGCAGGTACATCTAAAGGAAAGGAGGAATATGTAATGATTGTTTACCGTTATCCACAGCAATACATTATTCATGCTTCCCTTCACTAGCAGAATCTTTCCTTCCCTAGTACTCAAGTGATACATATTGAAGCAGAATGGTAGACCCTCTGGGACTCCAGATGACTTTACACCAGTCTCATTAGCATAGGCTCTCTGATTAATCAGTATATTCATTCTATAGCAGTTTCACTGCAAGGATGTATTTGGGAACACGTGCCACGCTGTTTCACCTGGAGTGAGGGCGTAGCACCAGGATCAGCTTTTATGGCAATCACAGAGTGAACTGGCACCACATGCCACCAACTCAGTGGTGCAAACCAATTCCCAGGTGGGGTGCTGCAGGGCTTGGCGCTTTAGAGAGTGTTGGGAGTTACTCAAATCAGGAACAGTTCCAGGAGTCAATGAGATGCAGGAAATGTCCTTCATACAAGATGCTATGCAGGTTCCTCTCAGCTCGGGATTATTTACAGGGAATTTAATTTACAGGAAGTTAAATGCTTGCCCTGCTGTCTTGGCAAAATCTCAGCTTCCTTCCGCAGTTCCTGATTTATGGCATACCATATTCTTCCCTTTCTATCCCAAAATGTTGCTGTGATGTATCTCTACTGTGTTTTGCTTTAGATCTGTGTGAACAGTGGGCAGGATTTGATTGTATGGACTCCTGCCTGGGTTGCGGTTTTGAGAAAAAAGAAATCCCCTAGGGCATGCTGCAATGCCTCTGGAAATGCACATGGTCTGTGAGCCAAGCTGTGAGTCAGGTATGCCAGAAACCCAATTCATCTCAAATTATCCCAGGCTGGATGTGGACAGTGCCAACTATTGGCTGCAGGATGGCTGGTGTGGCCATGGAGTGGGGGGGTCACAACAGGGCTTCGGGAAGTTGCTCCCACTAGCAAACCAGACCTCTGATTCCACACTTAAATTGGAAACATTCCTGATACACATGGTGGTGAGAGGCCAGGATGACTTATCCAGACCAAAGCTCTGAGGGCAGCTCAAACACCAATACACAGAGTTCCAGCTGTACCCAAAGCCATCCCTGGGCAGAAACGCGGCAACTGTAGCGGGGTTAAGAGGTACTCCCTGGTGCCTTAATTTTGGCCTTTCATCCACAGACATTAGGTGACAATTATGTCATTAATTAGCATCATAATAGTGAGCTCTCATAGCAGTGTTGCAGCTGTGATGATCTTAGGATATCAGAGAGACTGTTCAAATAAAAAGTATTACCTCTCCCTGAAAACAACTGATAGATGGAGGGGGGGGGGGGGGGGGGGGGGGGAGATAAACTTTCAGGTACACAAACCTTCAAGGATTTGTTTTTCTTCCAGCTGTATCTGTAGAACTAATAAAAGATATTACCTCTCCCACAAACTTCCAGGGCTGCATACCTGAAAGCCTGTCAGTCTTTTTTCTGTATCTATCAGTTACTGTCACTGCAAACCTCACCTCTTACAGCTTTGATTTGCACTTTCCCTCCAGACCTCTCAAAGACCACGGTGAAACATCATTATTTTCATTTACCAGACAGGGAAACATATGCCCAGAGCAGGGATGTGATTTGCAGCGAGGGCAAGAACACGCTGTGAACCCCAGGGCATGCCTTATCCATCGCAATCTGCTGGTGCAGCCTGCACTTGGGGACTGAAATCGCTTCTCTGCTCTGGGTCACGGCTGTGGGGCTGTCCCACAAGTGTGTGTGTTCTGATCACCTCTGGGCCCTGCTGCAGTCCATCACAGGCTGAAAGAGGGCTGCACTACTGCCCACAATACCCAGACCGCAGCAGTTTCCCCTTCTCACACATACACTACGAATCCACCCTCATTTTGTAACTGCTGACACGTATAAGGCTGGAAGTTACTTGAGTGTTGTCTCCCCACTTTATACCATTTCAGTTTTGTGAGACAGGTTCCAGTGATCTTAGTACTTTCCAGGTTTTTGACTGGACCTCTAAACATGCATTGCTGTAATGTTTGAATTTGAAATCCTAAAGTGGATTTTGAGTATCAGAACATGAAAATTCATCTTCCCTCAAAGCTCACTATCTAGAAGACAGTTCACTGCAAACACATTAGCTCCAGTAGCAAACAGCAAAGGTCTCTCAGCAGATAGTATTTACCTGCCCTAGAGGAACCACCAAACTGTAGAAAACATTTGTGAATAATTTCTTTAAAAAGTGATGGAACAGCTTTGTTCCAGGTGTTTTTCTCTTATTACCTACAGAGCTCCTGAGCAATTCAATGTGAATTCTTGCCATTTCATGACCTCCTCCTTTCCACATGTGCACACAGACGATGTAGTACAGACACAGGCAATATTGAGCTATATACAAAGGATTCTGTATTAGCTACTCCACTCCTAAAAAATGCAGTCACCTGCAAGAAGTATGGAGTTCTCCTTTATTTCATCCCTCCTCCTTTCAGGTCCTCTGGGACCATGCATTTTTATACAGAAGCTATTTTAAAATTGGGTTTGGTAACAACATTTCTACTAATGTGACAAGGTCTTCATCTCTTTCAACTTACAAAAAACAGCCCGAAGCAAAAATGCCAGTGATGTGCAGAGAAGGGGGGAGTCCTGGGGAACTAGCATAAGTCTCACAGGGACTTCTTCTGTCACCAGACTTTTACAATTTATCACCACATTCCCCTCTGCATTCAGGTCCATCACTCACACTCACACCAGTGTCAAGGCTTCTCTCTTTTTTTTAAGGAGCACGCATACCAGACACAACTCATACTGCTAAGAAATTATTTACCAACCCACTAGGTCAAAGCCTGTGAGGTCCCTGAGCAGTGAACAGCCACGGAACAGCACTCCGCTAAGCACCATAAATGGTGAGTGAAGTGCAAGAAAACCAAATAAAAGCAGTGAGAGCTGGAAAGCAGACTCCTTAAGCCAAGCACTCTGTCTGTCAAGGCTTTTAGATCTATGAAAAAGAGATTACAGAGTGGTCATGTGGGATCACCTGCACAGACACAATCCTGGGTCCATACGAAGCCTGGTCTGGGAAATGAAAGACTCATTGAATCAAGATGAAAAACAGAAAAATCGTAAGGTGAAAGATGATCCATATATTAATGACAAACGGGAAAGCAGAAGTGATCAAGGGAAGGGGTGTGTTCCTGGTTTTGTAACACCTCCAGCTAAGGCGGAGCAGACCTCCCCGCTGTTCCGGTTTAGCCCAATAACCATTCCCTGAGGAGCCAAATGGATTTTTACAGTTTCTGTTTTGCAGGAACCGATGTGGGAGGGATGACAAAGGATAGCGGGCTCCGTCACAGCCTTCAAGCCTCTTCCTAACTACCACACTTCAGTGACTTCTCTATAAAATCTTAAACGGCTTCCTCATAAAACAGAAGGTCAAGGACTTAAAGTACAATAACTGTGACCTTTCACAGCCAAACAAATTCCCCAGCCAAATTAAAACTTCCAGCACCTCCTGGATCCTCGAAGCCTTTCAGGTTTACAGCCTTATCCCTAGGAACAAGTTACAGTACAGTTTTTTTCTGCATAGGTATTCCTGCAAATAGCAAAGACAGTTGCTTGCAGCGTGACAAAAATCCACCATCTTTAACCAATTTCCAGTTAAGACAGTTCAGTAGACAGTGTTCAGACAATGACCAAAGCTACAGTGACAAAGGCTGGTGCCTCCAGCTGCTACAACATTCAGATCACAAATCTAAATCCAGGAAAATCAGAACCTAAGGAAAGTGCAAATTGGTCTTATCCCTCCTGCCAAGCCTTGCTCAGCTGCTTCTAAGGAAGCGACTACAAAGGAAGAATTGCATAAGGTTTCAAAGCAATCTAGCACATACAAAAGGGATCTTCTTTAGTTGTGAATAGTAGAGGTGAAACAGAATTGCAGCCAGCTGGAAAATAGTGCCTACACCCCTCCTGGCCCCTTTCTGACTCCATTGTGTCACGAGAAAATTTCTGATCTTATAAGGAAACTATGAAAATTTGCAAACTTGAAAGCTTCTATATATTAAAAAGCAAAACTAACTTTTCTACTAAAATAATTCAGTTGGGAATTTCTGCCAAAAAATAATACAAGGCGGGGGGGCACTGCGTTTTTAAACATTCAGCTTGTTCTAATCCAAGTCCCCTTAGACTCCTCTGAAAACCTCCATCCAGGTTGTTTCAAATTCTACCTTGTAAACACACAATTTACTGAAGCTTTATTAAATACAATCTAG
>NW_010120289.1:56044-78004 GCF_000699245.1 Pterocles gutturalis
CTTTTACAGGTTGCAAATGATCTTTTATTGATTTTTCTCTTTATGCAGTTGTTATTATTTATTTTTTTTTTCCAGGAAAGCATTTACCCTGGAGCTAAAGCCCTGCTGGAGAGAAGGTTCATTTCACTGCAATTTCAATGAAAATAACTCCAGCAGTAACTGCTTACTTGTTTTGAATTATTATTCTTAATTGGAATTGTGTCTTTGATTTGCTGAAAGGCAATGATCAACGACTTAACTCACACTGTAGATAATTAGCAGCATTTATGATTACTGTGAGCTTCAAGTGGCACTAACCATTTGCTAACAGATTCTCAAGTGATTATTTTGCCAAACACCACGGGAGGAGACAATGGCAAAGCTGCCATCAGCAGAAACTCATCCAATCACTGGAGAATGATACTCAGAGTGGCAGAGCTCTACAGACAGAAAAATCATCACAGCCAGGGGGTATGTGAGCTGATGACTGCATAGGAAAGAAGTGTGAGCTGTACAGGTACAGAGGTAAAGTTTATGCACCATGTCTTTATGTTTGGAAATGGAGATATTTCTCCTTGTTGCAACATTCATGTTTAAATTTCTGTGCCTTTGAACTGGAACATTCCCATAATCTGAGTGAAAGGGTTTGGCTCCATTTTTGAGGAGATCCAGCATTGCTGGAAGCAGAGATGTGGTACGTAGGAGGTTTGAAATCCCAAACAGGATGGAACAAGGCCAGCTCCACCCTGCAAGGAAATCAGCACAAGAATCACTAGGAAGAAAGAAGACATTTTTTTAAGCTCATGTATTTCCTCTCCTAACAGAAGCTGCTGCCTCCACGCGTGCTTTTAAAATACCTGATCAAGAATTCTCAATACTTGCTCCTGTCATACACAGCATGAGTCAGCTGTGCATCCAGAGCCACAGCAGGGCCCTGGGGTTGCGCTCAGCACTGGAAAACTTCTACAATTCATGAGCAGTTTCAGGGTGTTTCTATTAATGCTCCAGCTCCTGGGGTCACACAAAGCAAATGAGAATCGAGCTTTGAAAAACAGATGTAAAAATGACTGGAAGTAGGTGTCTCAGCTCCTCATCACTGACTCAAAGAATGCATTTCAGATGCCTCGGAGCTATAGTTTCAGTCTGCCTGCAGGTTCAGAGAGCTCTGCACTGCCTCCAGTCAGGTCACACACTGGGGTGGGAGAAGGGAGCAAACATTTGAACTGAAGCTTTACTATCTTTAACAAATGTTTAATTAATTTATTGGAATCGAGGCAGAAGACAAATCCTCACTCTGCTGAGTTAGCTGAGAAGGGAGGGGCCACCTTTTCTTCTTTTGTACTGAGGGGGTCTGAATTTCATCTCTGTGTGCTCCACATCAGCCAAGAGCAGGGAGCAAAGCCACTGCTGAGAGCTCTCCACCTGCTGAGCTTTCCACAGCCAGCCCTCTGGCTGCAGAGGAGCTCTTCCCATCCCAAGCGCTGCACCAGGCCCGTGGGAAGGGGCAGCTTCCACCACAGGGCCCAGTTCAGAAAAGGTGGCAAACCAGACAGGGCTCTGGAGGGATTAGCACTGGGTTTTTTTGTTGTTGTTTTGGTTTGGGTTTCTTTGGGTTTTTTTTGTTTTTTTTTTTTTTTTTTAACACCCTTGCTTATGCCTCCAGTACTCCAATCCAAGAGACTGGCTTTTATTGCAACTAGGATTCAACATCCTTTGAAGTACTAAAATGAGGCAAAGAAAAAGAAGCATGACAAATAGTAACTCCTAAATCATTACCAGGCACAATGGGGAGTACAAAGCAGAGCCACTCTGCTCAGTCCTTTATTGATATTTCAGTGGAAACTCTTGAGTGAGGACACTGGTTTTTTTCCATGTGAGCTGGCAATATCTCAGCTTCATTCTACCCTGAAGTTGTTGGCCTTGTTTGCCAATTAGAGATAGGAAACCATTTTTGGTGGGTGAGAGGAAGGAAAGGAGACTGAGGGAATATTGGAAAGCTGGGGGGGGGAGAGAAAAGAGATATTGAAAGCTGTTGCCAGGTTAAAAACATCATCTTGACAGGATACTTGACCATTTTTTCAGTAAATCCCAAAGACCTACAAGTAGCAGGGATAAGGTAGTCCAAATGACTGGGGTACTTTCAACATATAAAATGGTTACTTTAGAGAAAGTTTTAAATTAGATGGTTAAAAAGTCTGAGAAATACGTGCCCCTAAGATAAGACCTCTAACATTTCTCCATCCTCTTCGTCTGCCAGGTTAAGCAGGTTCGGGTGTAAGGGTGAGGAGCCACACAGGGTTTACCTTGTTAAAATGTTTTCTTAAATTTAGTGAAAAAAGGTAGTAGCTTGGCTTTGTAACTTCTGCTTAATCAAAACTGGGATTGTGATAATTTAAACATGATGCACTTTAAAAGAGAAGAAGCTGCTCTGAAGCAAAGGCAAGCCCCCCTGCCCATTTTCAGTCCAATCTGACAGCCAGCACTTCAGAAGTTTCCTCTTTTCTGCGATTCCTTGAATCTGGTCAGACAGGGCAGGCACAGAAGGAAAGAACAGCCAAAGCACTGGGTGTTACGTGACACACAGAAGTACAACACACAGCTGTACCAGGGAGTGTGCTGTAGGTGTGGGACTCCGGTTTTCTTTAGCTGATGCTACACTGCAGCTCTGCAGCCTTTTCCGTAGGCTGCACCCAACTGAACAGTCAGAGAACCACGAATCTGTCTGACATTGTCCTCAGACAGAGTAAAAGAACTATGCTCACTGCATGAGCTCTAACTACATCTATGCAAAGACTTGAGCAGAGTGAGACTTGACAAATCTCTTTGCATTGCAGTAACGTCACCACTTCCCCAGCACTCCTCGGAACAGCATCGTGCTAGGCTCTGCACATAAAGCTCCCAGTCCCCTGAGAAGACAAGCAGCCTAAATTGCACTGATTTTAAAGCACCAGAAAGCAATTCTCTCTGCAATAGACGTTGGTTTATAATTCACTAGCTAGCACTGCTGTGTTTAAGCTGCATCTCAGACGATTATAAAACAAGGAAGCCAGAGAAAAAAAGGCCAAATGTGTCACAAGAAATGTCCTCAGGGTCATATTAGTTGGAACAGGAATTGCCTGGCTCCTATCACAGAAGAATCTCTTGTGGGAAAGAAAACATAATCACCACAGTATTGAATTTCACCGAAAGATTTATGATCTAATTTAAAGGTATAGGGATTTATTTGTTAATTGTAATAAACAGCAAGTTCATTACACCCCAGCTTCCAAAGAAATAGCGTATGGTAGACAGGGGATAAAATATTAATTTCATTCACTTGCAGGGCAGAAGTTAACTAGAGAGATGCCAAGAATTGAGAACAAAAACACTACTACCCCTCCGCCAGTAAACTGTCTTTCAACATGAACAAAGCACACAAGAAAAGAGGCTCTTCCTTTGAGCAAAGAAATACCCAATTCCTAGATAGCACTTCCATCTTGAAAGACCACGCGATGGAGGTAGGCTCTCCTTCTCTCCTTTGTACAGACAGAGAGACACAGGCGTGAATAAGGTGAATTGGGCTGAAACCAGGATCCTCTGGGATTTTGCACAGCTTGAGATACCAGACTACAATGATCTGGCTGGAAAGCTGAGCAGGGTGTCCAGTCCAGAGGACAGCATTTTCCTAGCCCACATCACCTTCCACCACAGCATCATACCTCCCAAGCCTCTGAACTCATTCATGGGATCAATCCTACACGCTGCCGTTTTGCCAGTTTAGGAGGAGGGGTTTGTGATGGCTCTATGTGACTGATGTTAGTACCTTACAACAGAAGAGAAGCCCACAGCCCAGCCAGCACTGAACCACACCTTTACCTGAACTCACCAAGGAGCTATTCAAGCTGACAGTGAAGGACCAGATTCCAAGCAAATTTGTATGTGAATAAGACCGAACTTCTGTAAGGAAACAGATACATGACTTTTTCCAGAGGAACAGCACCCTGAGAGACCTTCCCAGTTAACTCACTGAGCCACTTCAGAGTTGCAGCATACTGTCGCCTTTCTCAGCACTCAAACAGTTTGGAATATATTTTTATATCTGAACTTGAGCTCTTCCTTGCAAGGCAGAGTTAGCTTTGAGGATTAAATACTTTTATTTACCTGCTTTTATTCATACACCTTTTGATGTTGTGTGTTAACACTACATTCTCCTCTGACCATGAATATTCATTGGAAAATGACATTGGCCCCTTACTTCAGCCTGAATGCAAAGATTTATGAGCTGGTTCATTCAAGAGCTCACTTACTTCAGCATCTGGATGCTTGGCAATGATTCGTTATTAAGGGGACCTGCAATTTATCATGGGCTTTTGTTGACTAGTGCAAATCTGCACATCACAATTTAAAGTTTAATTTGATCAGAAGGATGGGCTCCATATGACATGCTCCAGTAAAAATCAAGGAAGCCTTTAAAGTAATTCAGTGAATGAAAAAAATAAAGAAAAAGAAAAGATATCAATCAGATGCTAAAAAAATGAAACCTCTCTTAGGAGTTGAAATACTGCTTATCATAATTAATTCAGTTCCCTTAGGAAACAGTGGAACATTGTGCCTGGAACACAGGTACTCAGAATTACAGCTAGGTTGAAGATCGAGGGTGCTATTATTTTTTTTCCCCTCTGGAGTTCTTGCAGGGAAATTATCATTTGAATTTTCCCACTGGGAAATAATATCCCCCTTGAAATGTCAAATAGGAAAGCACAGAGAAACAATACACCCTTCCCCATATTTTTCTGGCCTTCTTCACAGTCTGGAACACAGCACTGAATGTTAACAAGTGGTTCCTTAACTTGCTTTCAGGCCACCAGCTTTGGCTGGGTTTCCACTGGGCAAAACCTGGAGATTGATCAGCAAGAGAGAGGAGTGTACATCTGACAGACCTGGATGCTTTCCAGTTCTTCAGACAGATGTGGACCTGCCAGCAGTGCTCAGGGTCCCTTGTCTCCCTATTCCCTCTTTTTCCCTTCTCCTAGTCTTGCCACAGAACTGGCACCATTCCCAGGACCATCCCATGGCATGACAGCAAGCGATGGGTAAGTGGCTAGGGTAGAAGCCTTTCCTTTCTCTGCAACAAGGGAGAAGGATTCATTTCTCCCTGCCGTCGTTAGTCACATCGAGTTTGCACCTGCCCTGAGCCAGAAGACAGTCAACAGTCATTGCAAGCGTTATTCTCACACTTTCACTACTCAATACCAGCCAGATTCTGCAGTTTAGAATCTAGAAGTACCGTTCCTAAAAACAAAAGCAACATCCTACATCTCCTTCAAAAATGAGTTTATACAAACTTTCCTAAGAAATTAAGATGAAAAACATTTTCTTTCTTTAGGAGATACAATTGCTATCCTTCTTCCCAGTATTTTTATTTGATTCAAAAATTTTGTAAAAATTCCAAATATTTTTCTTCTGTTTTCAGTAAAACTGTATTTGTTAATTATCACAAATTCACTGTCAGAGAAACAGGCTCTCACTACAGAATACAGAGGGTGGGTCCACCATCTGGACAACAGACCCAGTATCCACAGAAAACAGAAGCAAAATCACCTCATATCATCATTTTTCTTTTGGACCTTTACAACTTTGGGAGATTTCCGACTAGACAGAGGAAGATTTGATGTTGAAAATTCAGGTACAGCTCAACTCTGCAGAGGGTTTTTAACAGGCATCCATAGGAGGAGCATGGACTACACAGTGAATGAGAGCTTTGCTTTAAAAGACAGAGCTTGGTTTTGCAGAGATGTGAAACGAAGCCCGATGTGGCTGTGACTGGGGAGACCACTCCAGGTGCCACAGAATGTGCTTACAAGAGTGTGGAAATAAATATCCTTTTATCGGAATCAAAGCTGGATCAATGCTATGACATGGAACTAGAAGGTGCTGTGCTGTTACAGACACTGTAGCTCAGACAAGATGTAAAAGCAAAGTCTGCTCTGTTTCCACATGTTATGGCCAGCGGCAGCACCTGTATGAACTCTGGTATTAAACCTGCCCAAATTCAGTCACAGCTGATCAGATTATGTTTATTAATCTGTCTATCACAACAGAGAAAACAATATGTAACAATAAATGCAAAGGTTACAGAGGATGCTGGACTGAGACTCATCCTGTGGTTCTGCCAGGTTTTCTAGCTGTCTGAGTGTCACTGCCATAAAGCACTGTTTCCTCAAATCCTCCACTGTATTAGACCGGGAAGAAGATCCTGAATGAAATAATCATCAATATTTTCAATTAAAATGATGGCCAAGTGAAAGCGCTTGAGAAGGTACTTACACACCATAATCAAGTTACCTCTTTTAACACAAATCTCAGGTAAAGACTCACAACTGAAAAGAGTAAATCAGAAAAATTGTTTCATTAAAAAAATACAAAAATATTTACAGAGAAAAGTTTTTGAATTCTGCTTTTCTATCAAAAACATCTTAAATAAAGCCTGTGGGAAAATAAAACCTGCCCTAGTGAAGTTGGAGAGAAGAAAACTAACTCACTCACAACCGAAAAGAGTAAATCAGAAAAAATGTTTCATTAAAAAATACAAAAATATTTACAGAGAAAAGTTTTTGAATTCTGCTTTTCTATCAAAAACATCTTAAATAAAGCCTGTGGGAAAATAAAATCTGCCCTAGTGAAGTTGGAGAGAAGAAAACTAACTCCACCAAAAATAAACTAGAAAACTAACCATTAATATTCTATAAAGCACTTCTCTACGCCATAAAGTCAACCAAAATTGTGTTGGCAAATCCTGCTTCAACCCATCTACTCACATGGCCCTTCTGTGACGTTCTCTCATGCAGCCTTACTGGTCACACAAAGAATATAACCTGAAACTGCCCAGAGTTCATGCTGGGTAAGCAGACGTTGGTCAAAGCACAACTGTCTATATAACTTTGCACAGCCTTTAAAATATTAACCTGTTCCAGAGATCTACTTAACTTGCTCTGTATCCATGATTGTTTCACCTGACAGTGGAGTTTGAGAGCCGTTTGCTAAATGGGTTAAGAGGCTACTTCATATTTCACTCTGCCTTCCATATGTGACAGTCATGTCCCTTCTGCTGAAAAGCTTTTTCACAGCCTTTACTAGGTTGTTGCACCACAAGACTGCTAAGTCAGCCTCACTGTCTAGCTGTCGAGGAATCTACAGAAAGGTTAATATAGAGCTAAACAGAGACAATCTAACAGCGAAGGAGGAGAGTTTCCAAGTACCTGGAGGCTGCACGCAAAAGGCAGGAGCTGGCCCTCCATGGAAGGGTATTTTCAGATGGTTGAGGAGGATGAAACCACTCAATAGCAAAAGCAAAAGCTTAGAGGAACTCTACACCAGCACCGTCCCTTCCTCCAAGGTAGCAGGCAGAGGGAAGAGCCAGTCAAGAAAATTCCCTCTGGAAAGGGTGTTGTGATGGAGCAAATCCTCAAAGAATCAAAGCTCGCATATGGGAGAGGGAAAAGCATTACATGCTTGAGTAGGGTTTTCCCCAGCACTGAAGTGAAGCGTATAAAAATGACTGAGGACCTTAGATGGTTTCTGGGACCTGTGCACATGTACCTCTTACACAAGTTGTGTATTGTAGTTGTATTTCTACAGAAGGGTTAGCAAATCACAAAGCTACTTACGATTAAGGATTATTACTAGAAGTGATGGGGACTCTACCACCATGGCATGTGCTTTACTCCTGCCTCATAGGGCCCACAACTTAATTTAACCACGGCATGTGCTTTATTCCTGCCTCATAGGGCCCACAACTTAATTTTGGGGGAAAAAAGACTCATAGGGTGCAAGGAATGAGAAAGGTACAGGTACAGGTGCATCCTTCAGGTGTATGAGTGCACTACTCGAAAAAACTAAGAGTGGTGGTGGGTAAGAGTCATTTGAAAAAGGTACAGCAGTCTTGCATCCTTCAGGTGTATGAGTGCACTACTCGAAAAAACTAAGAGTGGTGGTGGGTAAGAGTCATTTGAAATTAAACACTTCTCGTTCAGCTAGAGGGACATCATTATTCCTGACATATGTAGCAAGTCCTAATTCTGTCTTCATTTTCCTCAGTGTAAGCCAGAAGCGCTTGTTGAAAAGATGAAGGTGATACAAGTGTAAAACTAGTTCATACAGTAAAGCACAGCACAGGGTTCACTAGGGCTGTTGGCATCACTGCCACAGGAGAAGAGCTGTAACTGCAGCTAAACCCCCTTCTACCAGGCAGCACATGGGGAATGAGTGCAGACATTGGTCAGAATTTTTTCAGAATTTTTATCTGATCAAAAACAGCCCAGAGAAGCTGTGGTAACAGTTGTCTAAAGCCAAATGTACTGCTCTGAGTGGCCTGGCCACCCTGCCCTGAAAACCACAACTGAACACAGCACATGCAACCTATAGCACCAGAGACTGTCTAAAACACAGATAAGAGCGAGGCCTTAATTTGGGGAACAATATTTCCTCTCCTACAGCGCAATAAAAGCAACTCTTCTCTGGATGCATACTGTCAGGTCATTCAAATCTCTTTTAGAAGCAACCAGGCCAGGACTGCTCTCTGCTCCTGTAGAAGCAGATATTTTTGCTCTTTCCTTGCCTCTTCCCAGATTTCACGAAAGCCTCAGGGCAAGTATATCAGGTTGGTTTGTTTGGTTTTGTTTTTTTTTTTTAAAAAACTGATCACTATCAGACTTGAGGTCAGAGCTGATAGATAGATACTTTCAAGACTTTCTTGGGAAACCAGGTGGAAAATGTCACTGAGCATAACCATCAACTGTACTACTGATGCAGGAGCTGACCTAGCAGAGGAGAAAGGTAGTTCAATGAGACATATCTGGAAGCAGAATGTAACTCAGATTTTTCATTTGGTCACTAGGCAGAGGGCAGCCAAGGTCAATAATTCCTCAGATCAGAATTTCATAATCAGACTAAAGCCCTCTGCTGTGATTAGGAACTGCTGTGAAAGTCTGAATGTCTGAATTCAGGATAAAAGTACTTACAGTTTCCAGACAAGATTTTTTTTTGCCACAGAGAAAACAGGACACTTCCCTTGTTTAATTCTGGGCAATGAGATGGGCTGTGCATTGCTTTCTTCGAAATTGCTCAGCCCATCTGGTTGCTGCTTTATCTGTAAAGTATGCTTGCCTAGTTTCCAGCCTCTCCGATTCTCTCAGCCCTTGCTTTGAGTATACAGCTCCTCACGGTTTCCAGCTAATAACAGCCCTGAAGACAGCAGCAGGCAAAGGTCAAGCCTGTCCTGAAAATCTACCAAGGACAAGCTAACGCATAAATTAACAATAAAACCTTCTTTTCTATCCTATGGTTTTCTTAGAAATAACATACTTATTGAAGCCAGAGATGCTACAAGAGTCATTCAGCAAAAAAACTCCACAAGAAATCACTACATTGGGATCATCTAGTTCTTCTGTCATTAAAAACACCAAATATTACTTGAAAACATCCACAAATCATTCAGCATTAGGAGGTGGTGCATATGTTTAATTGCACAGTCCAAATTCACATGTTCAAGTGCTTATGGACCCTTCACTCCTCCTCCACCTGGACTGCCCAAGGTATCTCTCTTCTCCTCTTTCTTGCCAACTGCACGCCCCCAGCATTTCGCTCCACACTGCTTTGCACTTGAGGCCACCAGCAGTCAGTTCTCCTGAGGCTCTTGACTGGACAAGGGCAGTTTTGCTGCTCTCAGAACTGGTGCCCAGCAGCTGCTGAAACACATACTGGCAGGAAAAGTCCCCTTCAGCACCTGTGTGCCAGGGTACCACAGGCTCCATCTATGCATGCGGCTGGCACTTCAGCCTCGTCACCAACCTCAAGGCTGTCGTGTTATAGGAAAACTGCAAACGTGATCTTAAAAAAGGGAAATGATGCAGCTTCCATAGCAGATGCTAACCCCTCCTCAGATCTGCCAGGGGCAACTCTTCATAGCTGATGTAATTTCAACTTCTTTTTTATTTAAAAAGACATACATAAAATCACCTATCATTCATGAGTTTCACTTTTTTTTAAACTTTAACCCTTTCTCTTGTCACCCCTTTCTCCTTCCCCACCTTTAAGTAGGATCACACTAGCACATCTTCAAAAGTCTAATGATATTTTTCTGGGTTGTCTGGTTGATTCTTTTATTTTAGCACCTCATATGAAGAGGCAGACAAACCACTTTTCATTCCTTATATACAGTCTGTTTCACCATAGCATCCTCAGTTTCTTAACAGCTTTACTTTACTTGGCTTTCATAGAAGCAAATGAGTCTTTACATATTTTACGTGCGTTATTCTTGAGAATCATACAATCACTAAATTTTCAAGTCTTAATGCTTTGATTAGCCAAACAGAACAAATACCAAATGGAAAGGCATCATTTTATGCAAGGAGTCTTGAACCTTTTAATGCTTGTTTCTTTATTTTGGTTTTACTCTTTTTTTTTTTAATTTTCAGAAAAACAAAACCTTCTGTTTAAGTGTAAATTAATTGGCAGGACTCCTTTCAACATTCTCCAACTCTTCATGTAGCTCTCAGCTGGTAATGTATGTTTTACATCCTTCTGACTTCTATGCTACCTTTCATCTGAAAATCTCAAAGTGCTTTGCAAAGGACTAATTAATAAGTTTCACCATAGCTCTCAGTGGTAAACTTGACAAGTAAAAGCCCTAACATTCTTGCAAGAGTCACCACAGATAAACTCCCTAGACATCCTGGGCAATCGTTAGACCCACGGGAGTTTTCACGCTCTACAGTTTAACATACTGTGTTTGACCTTGCTCTGCACAAGGGCAGCCTGTCTCAGCAACAGGTCTTTGCAGCTTTTTCAGTCTCTGTTTGAAAGGTCTGCATTAAACTATGTATTGAGCGACTCCCAAGGAGCCAGACGCTCTAACTGAACAAGCACACAAAATATATGATTCTCTCAAACCAAACAAAAAATTTCCAGCTATCTGAAAAAC
This sequence comes from Pterocles gutturalis, assembly GCF_000699245.1. Lineage (NCBI taxonomy): Eukaryota > Metazoa > Chordata > Aves > Pterocliformes > Pteroclidae > Pterocles > Pterocles gutturalis. Next base: position 66,984 of record NW_010120289.1, read on the forward strand.
GTGAAGATCGAATCCAGCAGATTCTCCTGGACTTCCACAAAAATTCCAGCTGAGAGCCTCACACACTTTTTTATTCACAGGTCATTTCCCTACCACACGTTATTTTACCTCATGTAATACAGGATGTAGGAAACTCAAAATACCGAAAGAAAAAATTTCAACATGCTTTGTTCAAATACTACTGACATTTGATCAGTAAGGTGGGATTCATCGGACAGGGCTGTGACTCACTGAATGCAGACATCTACTCTACGAGAACACAACTCTTACTCTGAGCTGCACCAACTACCCAAGCATTGGCTAGGCACTCAAACCCCCCTCAGCACATGTCAAATTAAAGCTATTCATTATGGAAAGTCTCAATACAAACACCATTGTTTCAAGTGTCAGGAAGGAGAGGAACAGGCACTAGCAGGCAAACATCTGACACCCGAGCATTAAAAGTACATATCTGAGAGACTTTCCTCTCCTTCCTCCTTATCCAGCTGACAGCTGTTTGGACATTTATTAACCCTGTAGTTTCCATCCCAGCTCCAGTACAAGTTCACATCCTGGGGTGGCATTCCCAGAGGAAGATCTAAGCTTAGAGGAATAAACATGTTTTTATACTCAGCCTTTTCCTTGTGGAGATGTTGCCCTGAAGTAACATTGCCCATGATCAAAATACATGGGCCCATGCTACAACCAAGATATAAAGGTCACACCTCCCCTCACCAGGATGTACCTTCTCAGGGATGTCTGTTCTCTATTTCACAACCCAAAGACATGAGATGGGCCCCTTTCATACAACTCTACACTCAGCATAGGTTCCCTTTTACATGATCCTGTGCCTAGCTCTTCATCTTTTTCTCCAAAAGGCAAACTGGCCAGTTTAGTTAAGTCCACATCTGGAAATGTACTTCCACATAATACAGACAGTGGAAGAATCTGGACAAGTGGTGTCAGAAGCCCAAAGAACCAGAGTGTAGATAGATGCTCTAGGATGATTATTGCCCTAAAACAGGACACCCCAGCTCACAGACGCTGAAACTCATTAGCAAGCATACTACACCAAGTGCAGGCTTTGTGGCAGCAAACAACCCTTAGAGATGAAGCAGAGCACAAGAATCTCCTGGTACTCTTTCACCAGCAAGACTTCCAGTCAGCACCCCAATACTATAACCGTCATCCCCAGCTCCAAGTGAGTTAGCACTATATCCTGACTCAGCATTCTGCCCTGGTTTTGGCTTACAAGCTTCCCTCATCCCCTTCACACCTCCAGTCTTTTCAGAATCACACCCCACTTCCACCGGGCCCTTTGCACTGGTTTTCCGCGTTCTCACTGAAATCAGTTTATCAGAGCCCTCACTCCTTTATGCCAGATGGGGAGTGACAGCTCTGAGTCTGTTGAGGAAGCAGGGTTGTCATCTCTGAGCAGTCTGATCTGCTGACAATGCTGTGGGCTAGAAGACGCTCCTGTCACTTTGAATTACCATCATCCATGCTCCACAGATGCAGAAGCCAATCACAAGAGATGACCCTTAAAGCCCTGCTGTGGCAGGAGATGCTTCTCCAGTTGTTGAATGCATAAAAATCACTGTTGAGAAGTAACATGGCAAAGTGCAAAACAGCTTCACACATGCATGCCCAGTCCCCCACACACACCCTCCTGTGTCCTCAGATACGAAGAGGAATTGCAGCTACTCGTGCTCTGTCTGAACAGCCTCACCGCATGCTGCTTCCACTTCAAGAATGCAGATCCCTCCCATGAAGGTAAGTTATAAATCACATTAGTCTCCATCCTGGAGGGGCTGCAAATGAGGGACAGATGCTATACCCAGAAAATTCATGTCATTGCCATCTCCTTGGTGCAGACACGGCATCTCTTTTCTTTATCTAGCTCCTGATTTTCACTAAATTCATAGGGCCTTTGTTATCTTCAAGACATCTAATTCATGCTAAATTCACTTGAACTTGACTGATGGGTTCAAAACACACTAATAGAAAGAAACAGAGAGACGTGCACAAGCAGCCAAAACACATCAGCCTTATTTTCTTAGAAAACCAGGCTAGAGAATCTGACAAGAGTCTCATGAAGTTCAGAATTCTTATTCTTATTTCACCAGAAATTAACATTTGACAATTCATTTTCAAGACATAATACTTCATTAAACAGAAATTCTGTAAGACATCAGCTTTCTAAAAACATTCCCCAATTTCAGAAAAGAAATTATGTTCCAGTTTATAGTAGTTTTATTATTTCCCCATTATTTAATGAAACACACTGTTCCCACTGGCATAGATAGTATGATGTCATAGAAGAGTTAATGTAGTCTGGTTTTTAGGTTTTTTTCACATCATTAACTGCTGATACTATTCAGCACTGATTGAAATGTCTCATCTCTTTCTAGATTAAAATGTCTGCAGCTTAGTGTAATCAAACAGTTTGACACTTTACAGTATAAACAGGAGATATCTGAATGTAGAAAAGATGAGATTTTCAATCAGTGCTAAGTAACTGCTGCACTTATCTGAAGTATTATACACTTTTTAAATAGTTATAGCATTTATTCATTAATGGTACCATCTGTTAAGGTCTCCTATTGACAAACAATGAAATACAAAATAATATTAACTGGAAAAATGCACAATATAAATGCTGGAAAAGTGAAACAGTGTCAGAACGTGCTTATCTGAACATATACATTTATAAAATATTTTTTATATTAATTTTTAATTCCAATCAAAATAGGCTTTTACATTGGGAAGAAGCATTCAGCTAGCTATAGCTGCATGAAACACACGACTGTGCTCCGAGTTGCACAGAAAGTGGTCAGCTACTTGACCTCATTTCTTCCTTACTTGTGGGAAACCTCCAAATATTTCTGGAACATGGGCTCCACTGACTATAGAGGAAGCTGACAGAAACAAAACATCAAGGAGATAATTAAAGCAGACATCTAAAACAGGAATGTGCCTTAGAGACACTAACCATCAGCATAACACCTCTAATTCAGTGCTAGTTCATTAGTCAATACCTGTTCTGCTATTAAAGCAACTACCCATGTGTTCGGTTCATTTGTGCCCAATGAAGGTATATAAGGAAACCAGAAGGAAAGCTGAAGAAATACAAGCTCTGTAAATAAATACAGGTTCACCTAGGCCCATTCTTACAGTTCCTGAAGCTGTCACAGCAAGCACTGATACAATCACCCTCCGGCTGGCAGAAGACATCCAGACATTTCTTCAACATCGATCCCTTTAGCTCTTCCTACCACTCTCCTCAAACACCCATCACCTTCTGTATTTCAGGGATCTTGAAGTCAGCACTGTCACCAGAAGTTAAACCATCAGCTCCTGCCGATTATGTCCCCCACACACTGAAGAAAATCTTTTCCTGAAAATCACATCTCTGCCAACATGCTGTGTCCCAAACTCTTAACAGCCAGACCCCTAGAGTCACAAAACACTGGCCAGAAAGAGAGGCATTTTGTTCAGGAAAGGGAGGAAATATTGAAAGGAAAGAAAGGCATTTACAAAGACACCTTAATCACTTGCAGCACACAGAGCAGTCAATACAAAGGCAGCTCTAGGCCACTCGTAAAGGCAAGAGAAAGTGCTGGAAGGGAACTGTGGGTGACCCAAAAGGGAAAGGAGCATCTTGGCATACACACAGTGGTGAGAGGAACCAAGGATGCACTATTAGAGGGTTGAGGAACATGCTAGTGGGGGTCTTGTATCACTCAAAGATTAAGCTGTGCATGTGGGGGAGTTCCTGGGTCAAACATTTGGGGAAGACCAAGGTGCAGGTCTTCACTGAGAAAGGAAAAGCTTCTTCTGGAAAATCACAGCTGGCTGGGAAGAATGAGAACGATCAGGCAAACCTAACAAGAACCTAACACAGCTGAGCCACCTGCAGGTCTCCTGTCTTTGTGCAGAGTCACTATGGAAACCAGGAGGCTGGGCCTGCTGAGGAGATGATGAATATTCAGGGTGCTCAATCCCTCAAGGCTTCCCCCATGTGTCTAAGCACACCAGGCACACCTGGACATTGGCAAGCACACATCACCCAGAAGCAGGAATATACAGGTGAAGGATAAGACATGAAGTGTGCCTATGAAAGCTCTACAGACCGCTCTTTCAGACGGGCAGAATATAGATAGATGGTATGTCACCTCCTGTAGTCAAAGAGCAGCTTGTCCTGGGCCCTTCTCACGAGGAAACCCAGCATTGCAGGACTGTTCATTTGTACGTGACCAGCAATCAGCATGCTGCTACCAGCTCCTCTCTCGCTGTGACGCTACCCTACAGCTCTTCCGCAAACACAGCCCTTCATACATCTCAGGGACAAAAAAGCACCTTACCCTTTCAATACTTCAAAAGAATGCCAACTTATTGCAGTAAATAAGGAGAAAAAATCATGGCATTTTTTACAACAAAGACACTGTTCCCGTATGAAACAAAAGCAAAACTTCTCCATACCTCAGAAATAAATTTTAAGAAACAGGTCAAATGAAAAGTTTAAACTTTGCATGGTTTGTTCTTTTACAAACTTGTACGTTTTTCCTCTACTTTAGCATCTCTTTAAATAAGGCTTTAGAAAGATTAAACTCAAAAGTTTTGTAATGAAAATTCAAGTTTAAAACCTGCAATCCAAATGTTTTGATATTTTGTGTTCAATATTTCAGTTTACAAGTGCACATGCACTCCTCCCCTCCAAACATATTTCAAGTGAAAAGCAAAAAGCTGTCCCATAAAAGGGTAAATTCACATTAACAAAAAGAGATTGCCATTAACCACTGTTAGCAAAATCAGCCTCTTTGCCTGAAGTGATTCACATTCATGAGTTAGCAGTTTCTGGATGAAGTTTCTAATCTGCTTTACGCAGTTTGTAATACAGAGCTCTGCTGCAGTTGAGACAAGGTGCACAGAACCTGGGAAGGCTGTGGTGCAATGAGTCTCTTTGAATTGCTTTTGAAAGGCTGAAGAGCAACACATACTCTGCCTGCGGAGTTACAAGTAGTCTGTTTAAATGGAACTCGCAGTGAGAGAGCACATTATCCATGATGAATATGGAACAGTCAGGAGCACTTGCCAGAAGAGAGGGTTCTTTGGGGAAGCAAAGTTCACCACCCATTTGCTTTGCCCATAATGCACCTACCGTGCACGGAATTGGAGTAAGAGGGTTAATGTGTCTGGTGTATCAGGATTTTCATAAAAGTAAAGTGCAACCTGAACTCCCACAAGGGCAGGTTCAAGACGGCACAGTGTTTAACAAAAAACCTGCTTATTGTGGAATATGTGTTGATATAGAGTGAAACCCTCTTCGATGATGAGGCAATCGAGTTAGAAGAGCTGCTGCTTGACTCTCATAACAAGCCAAGACTCATGGATTCTCTCTGAGTTTGTGGAAATATCTGTGGTTGAATTAAATAACAGACACATTGACATAATTCGAAACATCATCCTAAAGGCAAAGAGGCAGAGTTATGTCTGAAAACATTGCCACAAGCAAGAAAACAGTTCATTTAGAGATAGAAAAAATAAAATAAATATCTACTCAGTCAAAAACTCATACGCTGAAGATTTGTTTTAATTCCAAAACTGGGGTACAACACTGGGTATAATCCCCACAACTGGGGTATCTACAGACTGAAACAAGATATTTCAAGCTTGTCTGCTATAAGCATCGAGGCCTGAATGAGTCCAGCAGTTATTTATATTACCTTCCTAAAAGAGGTATTGCTTATGGGAGGCTGTTCAAAAGCCAGGTGCCCCTATTTTCACAAATGGGACATTTTCTTCTCACTAGACTCGAGTCCCTAAATAAACAGACCACATGACAGACTCCATAGAAAACAGTTTCCCTGCATAACCAGCGTATCTCAATAGGAGAGAAGTAACAAGTCAAACTACAAATCCCATCAGTAACAGCTGGCAGAGAAACACATTTCAAGTTCTGTCAAAGCAAGTCAGCGCTAAGTAGTACCCCAGTGAGCACAATCAGGCTGTGGCAAGCAAGGAAGTTTCCATATTCCTCTCATTCCATCTGAGTATCATTACCCAAGAATCCCACAATGATTACACAAACAACAGAGGCTGCAAACACCAGATAAAACTGCAGCTTAGTCAAAGCTCAGTTAACAGAATTTACTGGAAAGGACTAAAGCTATCCAGAAAGATCAATAAATACAAATCATTCCTTTCTTGGGCAGGTGTCAAATCAGGAAGATAGGAAGGCAGAACAAGTAAGTTTGTTCTTAAGAGTTACCACGGTGCTGTGTCTTCCTGCAATGAGAGCAAAAGCCCCATTCCCTGTCTTTCTTGGGAAAGACAAAATAAATACCAGCAAGTAATTCCCTATATTCAATTACATCAGGAGCAATAAAGACAGTACTCTAAAACCAAGCTATCTCTATCACATAAACTTCCAGAGTGTAGTTACCAATCTCTCTTCTTAATTATAGGGCAACAGTAAAACAAAATAATGTCCTTACTTAGATTGCATAAAGCTTAGTCTGATCCAGAAAGCTGAAGTCAGTATTAAATAATGCCATCAAACACATTTTTGAGACTTCAATCAATTTTCACTGGATCTGCATCACAAAGTAATTATAAATCAGTCAATCACTTCAGGAAAAATAAAATAAAATCAAGCATAAAAAAGAATAAAATAATGTGGTTTCATAAATTATTTGAATGGTCTTTATAAGACACCCAAGCACAGTTTAGGCTCATGACTCAAAGAAAGAAACCGTAGAGGAAGTTGGGTCATTGCCTTTGAAACATAACATAGTTCATAAAATATTAACATATTGCCCATCAGCTACTTCTGTGAACAATTAGTTGTGATTAAGAGGTATGTATTATTAAGTGATCTGTAGGAGGCTCATGCAGAAACCTCCTCTGCTGCACAGAAGCTCCATCCCTGAATCTCAGAAGGATGCTTTGAAAATGCATCCTCCTAAATGTCTCAGAGTGCACTCCTGATTTAACAAGGATCTAATTGCCTGATTATTGATTATCTCTTTGAAGTACAGTAATCATGATATTGCAGCAAATTTGCCATCTGCCTGTCTTGTTAACAAGCCGTCTATTTTCACCACAAGCTGTCTTACCAAATGAAAACACATATGGTTTCACTGCAGTGCATGTCCTTAAAAGGGCTGCAAACACAGATGGCTTTGGAGAGGAACACAATGGGGTGACAGCTCGAGTTTGCCACTCCTCTGGAACTGTTGTGATTATCTGCCTCCTATCAGTGGGTCTCTGTCCTCCTCTTGTGGTGCCAGGGATGCCTATGGAGGTTGCTAAACTTCCAGGTTCTGTCACCAAGAATAGGGCTTTGTGGCTTAAACCGTAATTCTCACAGAACACATATAAATATCCAGAGACCCCTTTTGAGACAAGGATTCTCTCCATTAAGGTTAGAGGCCTATATGTCAGAGTCCAGTAATTCCTGGACACAACTTATTCTGAGGTAGATATCAAAGATAAGCTCAATTCTCAGTGTCTACATGTCCAAAATAGCTCTGGAAAATGCCCTAGGTAACTCACCCAGGTAATCCAGCCCCAGAAAGACGAATTCCACCACCAGTACTTTTGCTGCTACTGCCAAAGCGATATACCTTGCACATGTAGACAAGCCTTCAAAGAAATTAGACCGAAGCAACAGGCTGATGATGAGCAACTAATAATTAGCTGAGTAATTAGAGCAGGCAGGGTGAGGAAAGAACTTGCTGGCTATGCTCCATATGACTCTGAATGTTAAGGACCCTAGAACACAACTAAGGTAAAATAAGAAAAGAAAGCAGAAGTGGTCCATGAGCAAAGCAGAATGGAAATAGTCCCAACTAGCAGCATGGTTTCCCAACACCGACAGCAGAGCTGAGGCTGTGTATACTGTTTTGGGCCCACCACCAGTCTCCTCAAAATGGCATTTCGGGAGAGGAGATTTAATCTTCACCTAAAACCTTTCTCCTCCTATTAGCGAGAATTACCTTGTGCCTCCATTTTCATCCTAGGTCTACTACAAAGCTTACTGAGAAGGGATCCGTTCAAGACATTCTTTTTTCAATTACTCTGTGCTCCCTGCTGCTTTCCCCTTTTCCAAGAAAGTCTTTGGAAGGATTAGTTCCACCACTGGCTTACTGTTCAGAGCTAGGTGGTTCCAAAACGTGTGTAAGAGAGATTAGCTTGCTCTGGGACTGAGCACTCTACCAGGAGATTCAAATAGTTGCCCCCAACCTTACCGTGATGCACAGGAACAAGCAAAAAATGCTAAAATGAGGATTTTGTTTATATTACCATTTTATCCAAATGTCAAATAACACCTGGTAAACTTAACAGCTCTGAAATGCAAGCTGCCAGGAAAGAAGTATGTAAAAGCAGAAACTGGTGGTCTGAGAGGTTAGCAGGGCTTGTTACAGGTGTCTGCAGAGCATGAGCTCAATGACCGTATACGAGGAATTTCTCTATAACCAGAGCATAACTTTAGGAAGAAAGATTACCTAAAGCTGAGAACCTTGCCTATAATGGCAGTGTTTTCCAAAGCAAGCATCAAACTTGTGCGCAACAAGATGATACAGTTGGGATGCTGTTTTCATGTCCTAAAGATTCACAGCTGAACATCAAGCTATCCCCTTCCTTGACAGAATTTCTACCCTGAGTACATTGTTCACTACACTGATTAAATCAGCCCTACTACATCTCAGTTCATTTTTTCCTTATCTGCAAATTCAAAGAACAAAGGCTTGAATGTACTTTAGAGAGCCCCAGCTGGATTCTTGTTCTACCATTAGCAACAGGAATTTGGAGCTTATAACATACTGCTGTTTACTACATCAGGAGAGATTAGAACCCTTCCCAGCATATGTACTTTTTAGATTGCATTTTGGAAACATCGGACTCTCTCCATCAACCATATGGGAAGAGAGGACACACTATTTCATCTCTTTAGGTATAACTAATTTTGCAGAGACCTCAGGAACATCGGATCCCAAATCATTTACCAAAAGTCACACACAAATTTTCACAGACACATTGCAACTGAATCACCAAGCCCACCAGTGCTTCAATCTCAAGACACTGTTCTCCTTCCAACAAACCACCTTCCTACCCCTCAGTTATCCAGCTTGCACATCTGTACTTTCTACCAGTACTTATGGTTACAGGGGAAAATGAAGCTGTCAGACTTCAAATGGACTTTCATTGTCTGAACTGATTTGCCAGATCAGCTGTGCTGTTTGGAAAATCCTCATAAAGGTTGAACACAATTGCTTCTTCGAGTAACAATTTCTCAAGCCCCAAACTGAATCTCCTAGATGCAGGCATAATTTGGGAAAGCACAGTCCCACAACACCAATGCTTGCAAACTACACACAGGAGAAAGTTTTACACCAAAGAGCTCCATATCCAGGACTGTACCTGACTCCCCCCTCCTCCACTTTTTCCAGCAGTCCTGCTCTGCCAGCTTCAAGCCTTTGCAGGAATAGCCAGTGGCTGGATGAACGTATGTCACAGCCTGCAGCGTTAACTGGTCCTCAGGCGCCTTCTGCAGCTGGTAGCCTTCAAAACTAGGTTTCCTGCTCTTCAAATGAAATGATGCACTCTGGATCAGACTTAAACACCAGCACATCGCACTGTTTAGCCTTCAGAGAGACACGTCAAGTAATTGCTGCCCTCTTAAATCATTGCTGAGCACTTTAAATATACAGGAGATTAGCTTACGCATGAGACACAGGTTTTAGAAAATGTTGCGGAAAACGTCCATAATATGATTCGCCTTGTTAAACAGGCACAGTTCTTCAGCCAATAGAATCTGAAGACCCTGATCCTTGGAAAAGACAGCACAGAGAACGTAGCCCCAGTTCTCCAAGTGAGTTACTCCAGCCTTGAGCCTGCACACAACTCCATGTGGGAGGAAGCCTGTTTTTCTGCAGAGCTCCAGGGCACATCTCCCACGCAGACTGCAGTGGGGATACCCCATCTCCATTTGTTTGCTGTAATTTTGTACCAGTTAGGCATTGGAATGTTTTTTTCTGGGGTCTTCTGCATATTCACGTTCAGTCTGGAAGCTGTGCATTACCAGAGCTCCAGCCTGGGGCTTGCTCCTTCTTGCTATAGCTAGCCTGCTCCCAGTCCTTGAGGCTTTTACATGAAAACTGTTCCCCATACGTTTCTGCAACACCAAGTCTCCAGCATGATTGCACAGCCTACTTGAAGCAGAAAAACCAGTACATTTAGCTCTTCAAGCATCCTCTGATCTAAATACATCTTATTTCCGGTTCCCTATGACTTCTGGCCACCAAGCCACGACAGATAAATTAAGCTTATTACAAAATGTCTGACCAGAATTCATTACAACTTCTCGTTAGCTCTGGGGGAGAGCTGTAGTGCAAGACCTGGTGCCAGCACACTTCAGGCATTGGCATCTCCTTCCCACCTGGCCCCTTCACCTGCTATTAGCCTGCTGCTTCTCTGCACGGCTGGCAGCAGAGTTGGATTTGCTTCTACTTGAAGATCGCAGATACCTGCTGGAGGCTGGCAGCACTGAAGCAGATCGGGCAGCTGCAATGAGGATTGTGAACTCTCTGTCCATTGTGAAGCTACAAGGGGAACGAGAATCAAATTTTTCAAGAGAGACCCTTTGGCAGCAGGAAGGTGATACTGAGAAAAGCCGAATGTCCTTCTAGTTATGCCTAAGAGCTGAAAAATCCTCTTTGAAGGATGACAGGAGCACCTCACAGGAGCCAGGCAAAGCTGAGGAGAACTTTCCCTCCCACAGGTGTCCCACAGCGGCTGAGAAAGCACCTGCTGCTCTTTGAGAGGCATTTTACAACTCTAAGGCCAGACTCAGCCTGGAGTTGCACCGCTATTCAACAACAGAGAAGAAAATTCAACATTCAACAAGAGAGAAAAGCCCAACAGAGGGATTTCACACAAGGAAACTTCACGTGTTCTCCATGAGGGCGGCACGGGCGGAGACACCGAGAAGTCCCCCGTCTGGCCTTGTAGCTCCTCGAGCGCTGAGGCGGCGCGGC
>NW_010120290.1:0-20322 GCF_000699245.1 Pterocles gutturalis
GGGTGGGCAGCTCACCGGGGCACGGCATCGAGCTAAAGCTCTCATTTTAGCGGTGGGGTACGTGGCACTCGCCGTGTCAGGAGTGGCCTTTGAGCGCATCTGTAAACGGCATCGGACTTCATCTGAAAGTCCAGGCGGCTTGGGGAGAGAACGGGTCTGTTGGACTGATGGCAAAGAAAAGAACTTCAGGGTGCAGAGGGCTTGTTTTGCCGACGATGTAATGCTCTGGTGTCGGTGCTGATTACCCCCTTGTGCCTCTGCAGATGTGGACCTGAGTGATTTTATACACACCCATCTGCTTGTATTCTAGTAGCCATGAAAGGCTTCCAGTGGAAAGGATTGCCCATGCTAAGAGCAGAGCATCATTAGGTGATTTTGTGGTGGTGCCATGTGAATGCCATGAGGTTTGCAACAGTTAGATGTAACATGTAAGATAAATGCCTCTGGCTCTAGTAAATTGTCACTTCTTCTTACCATGATGCTGACCAAAGCCTTTTTTAAAAAAAAAAAAAATTAAAGATGAAACTTCTGTGATTCACGTATTGGGGTTTTAAGAACAGAGCTCTGATACTATAAACGAAAACATGGGAGTGGATGGTATTTCACACAGATCATACTGTAGCAACGTATCTAATATATCCATTTTTTATGTACTTGCTGATATAAGAAATGTGTTTGTGGTGGAATATTTTTTTTTTTTCTGTTTGTTAATATAATTATCCAAATACACAGTATCTGCTTGTACACTAAAAAAAAATGAGCTAGTGTTTTACGTTGCGATCACCTGAAGTTAAACCACAAACTCCTTTTCTTGGTACTGAAATGGACTGGCCAGTTTTTAGAGATTTAGTGTACTTTGGACCTCCCAGGGTAATTGCAGTCTCAACTATAAGGATAAGCTTTGTACTGGTATGAGGCAGAAATAAGTTTAAGGAAGCATCATAATTGTTTTTTGAATGAAAAATATGTTCTGAAGTTGTGAAATCAGTTTACAGGCTTTTATTTGATGAGTTTATATTATACCATAACAACTTCATTTAAAGTACTACAGGCTTATATAGTATTATTAAAAAACATGATAAGCAGCAAATAGGTTAGGTTATGTTTGAGACAAAGTTTCCGTAATTGTTTTGTGGCTTGATAAGGGATAAATGCTGAAGCTTTCTTGTTTGTTACAAGGTCAGGGGCACAGAAATTACCCAAGAGTGAATGTGCTGAAGTATGTAGTCCCTGGAAGTAAACAGTATCAGGAAGAAAACATAAGAATCATACAGAACCATACCAGAAAAAGACATTTCTCTCTGAGCTCCATCTTAACTTTTTTGTTTTGTTTTGTTTATTTTAAAAATTTTGTAGGGACAGGAAGAAGATAATTGTTACCTTTTTTCACCCCCATTTGTGACCACCTATGTAGAAGAAAAAGTCATGTCGTGGTTTTAAAAGAGCAGAAGGCAGGCAGGTTTAAAATTTCTACAGCTTGTAAGGGAAAATGAGGTCTCAGTAAACATCTGTTCATCCGTGCATGCACACAATTCTGCAGTGTGCATGGTACTCCATTCTGGGCTGCAGGTAACATTTTCAAAAAACATCTAAATGATTTATGTGCCCAGGCCCCAGTTTTCAACAATGTCGGCACGTAAGAGTGTATGTTGGTCTGGGACCAGTCAAATTTTGTGTACCTCATGGCCGCTTTGTTTGTGGAGAACTTCAGGAGCCAGGCAGCTGCAGCATGTCACTTGCCTGTCATCCCAAGGAGTTCTTGTTCACCTCTGCATACCACAGTGGCAGGTGTCCAGAGACAATAGAAAATGGGTTTTAATGGTCATGGGGCTAGAATCATCCTTGATTTATAGCATTGCCTTTAAAGTGGAGTTGCAATATAGGATAGCATGTCAGGGGAAGAATGCAGCAATGAGAAGAGTTGGTCAATACCTTCGTGTTGCTGTAAGCACAGCTCTGAACCTGACTGGTGTTACAAATAGGATGACAGAGACCATGCTGGAGTGCTGTATCCCATCTACAATGTGTATCAGTGTAGATCTAATCTGGTTACATCTGCCAATGCTGAGCGAAACCTTCCTGGGAGGAAAACTATGTCAAATGTGTGCAATACCCTTCCTATTTCTTTTCCTAAACAAGTCACTCCTTCAACCTGCGTTTTCATGACTCAGTTAATCTTAACTTTATTTTTCACTCAGTAGCCCCATGTCAGATGAAGAGGTGGGTCTCCCCACATGTGACCCCCAACAAATCACTCTATAGGCTTTCGGATGCTACCTGGGGAGGTGGTAGGTCCAAAGTTGGTAGTCCAGTTTTTTGAGAAGTGCACTAATGAGTTTGAGACTCTTCAGGCAGTTCACAGTGCAATGGGAAGCTGAGGTGACCATGATTTAGCAAGTTTTGATCTTCGCTCAGTGTTCTTTTCAGACTGGCTTTTCAACTATTGTGTAAAGCTTCCCCCATTCTTGTAATATGTAAACATATTTCTGTCTAACGTGAATACTAGGTGCATCCTTGTGATCCACTCTCTGTGCTTTGAGTTAACTTCTTTTGCTCTAAGATTTTACTTCAGTTTCTGAGAGCTGGTCATAGCTTCCTCTGCCAGTGCTGAAAGAAAAGAGGCCCCTTTGAGGGGCCCTAGGTCCACGTAAAGTGCTTCACGCAGGATTTATTGACAGGATTTGTTAAGCACTTGTCTTCATCCTATCCTTGGGGCTCGTGTTGCTTTGCATCTCTGCCGTAGTGCAGTTGCTGGTATGTGCTGTTCTGAGTTGTCCAGTTCCCTCTATCTGTCATACAGGAACAAAAGGAGGCATCTAAAAATAGTTTCTGGAATTTCTTGTTGTTCTTTTCATCAGGACAGAAGCTGAGCGGCCTCGTGCTGCGTGTTGATAAATGCGAGTCAAAAGAAAAGGTTTTCAAAACCCACTGGTGGTGTGACATCTTATTGCCACTCTTTCAAAATCAGATGTCCTTGGGTTGCTAATGAAATGAATGCTTCTGTTTGTTCCTAATTATTAAGTCTCAGTGATGAGAAATGAGTTCAGCCCTGTTCAGCGTTGTCAGTAATGATGAAACTCTGCACAGGAACTGTGATGGGGCAGCAGCTCACCTCCCAGACTTCATGGTTTCAGGTTTAATGGTCTGGAACTCAGTAAACAGCTGTGGCTGTGCCTTGGTGCCAGCCCCATGGTGTCAAAAAATAACATTTTCCTTATAAAAGTGGTTTCCTAGCTGCCATGTAGTGCTAGGGGTTACGCAGAAGTGATGAGGGACGTCTGAACTGTGCTCCCTCTCTCTCTGGAAAATGGAATTTTACTTCTGTGACTGTCTTGCAGTGTGTGCAAGGGCTGCTGTACACAGTCACGTCCATAAAGGGTTGTCAGCCTGTTGTGACTGTGGTGTCGGTTGGGTTAGGCTGCATTGCTGAGGTTGAACTGGGGATATAAATTTTTTACCAGTGTGGATGGGGTTGGACGATCCCAGGTTTGATCACAGCTGTACTGCTATAAACTGCTGCATTTGTTTACATTTTATTGGTGCAATTTAACCCCCAAAGACGGGTAGAGGAGCTTCTACTTGTACATCCCAAGTGCTTATGAAATACATCTGTCCATCCGCCTGCTAGCTCATGAGCATTTTGGAAAGGTTGGGTGGCAGTGCTGTGCAACCTCAGCCCTCTCTGTGAGCTCCCCTGTCCGTGCTCCTTGCAGCACCCTTCTTGCCGGGGCTCCAGCTCTTCCCTCACTCCTTGAGCCAGCGCAGCTCACGAGACCATGCGAACACAGATGCAGCCAGGCACCTTGGTGAGCAGGGGGTGATCCCGGGAGGCTGGTGGGGTTTGGGGCTGACACCTGGGGAAGAGGTGTTGGCAGTGGGATGGATCAGGGACCTTCTAGGTTGCAGGGGGGGTGCCTGGGATGGTGGGGACCAGGAGTCACAGCCCGGCTTGGTGATGGGAGGGCAGTGGTGATGGCTGCCAGGTTGTCCCATTCAGCCCAGCAGAAACAGCAACCACAGCTGCTTCTCTCTGCCCAGCCTGGGGTGACCCAAGCCTTTGGGGGCCCCTTTGGGTGCTGTTGTAACCTCTGGTGCAGCAAACCAGGTGATGGGGCTGATGTTGTAGAGTGTGTCGGCACACGAGGCCGAAGGCACAGAAAGACGCAGTGGAGAGCCTAAGGATGTGTTCAAATGGCCTCTGTGGCAAAGGGGCAGGAGGACATTTCTGTCCCTGCAGTCCCCAGCGTCTGCTCCCAGGCTGTGTCTGTCTCTTCCTCCAGCTGGGTCGAGGCAGCGGTTTATGGGTCTGCAGCATTTGGTGGGTAAATGGTGTGACTGACATTGGTGCAAGACAGCACTCCAAAGGAAAGCTTTTTTTTTTTTCTTTTTTTGCAAGCTGGTGGGATGGGCAGAGCCCAGGAGAGTGGTGAGCCATGGCCAGGTGGGAAACAAAGAGGAGGGACCATGCCTTCAGCCTCCTCAGAAATAATCTGAGCTGTGCTCCCTCTCTCTTTGGAAAATGGAATTTCAGTCCTGTGACTGGCTGGCAGTGTGTGCGAGGGCTGCTGTATGCAGCTGTCAAGCCCATGAAGATTTTTTTACTGTGTAAGACAAGCATTGCAAAAAGAGCCATGCTGACAGGAGTGACAGTGAACTCCAGAGGTGAGCTGTGTGGGTCGCTGACATTCTTTAAACTTCATAGTATTGCAGTTTAATACAGATTGCTATCAAGCTGTGACTTACTGAGGCCTGGCCTTCTTCCTCCAGCTGAATTTTGCAAGCTGCATTTGTTTTCCACTTAAAATACTTTAGATATGTTCTGTCTTCAGAGAGTCGCCTCTCCTGTTAGTATTAATCCCTGTGTTGTGAAAATATAAAACAAAAGAAAGCTCTGAAATTTACCAGCAGGTAGTTTTCTTCTCTTCCTCCTCCTGGTTTAAAGCAGGAAGAGCTTTGTGGTGTGTAATTTTGAATCCTTTGATGGAGGAAAGTGTTTGTAACAGCAGTGGGTGGTTGACCTCTGTGATTGCTCAGTGCCAGGCAGGTGACACCCGGTTTCAGAAATAGCAAATTAGTTAGCTCTTGCTATCAAGTGCTGAACAAGGAAGCAGTTAATAAAAGAAGACCAAACGCTTGGTTTTGTTTTGGATGGGAATGGTACTACTGACTTCCAAAATGTTGTCAATGAGGCAGGCAGGAGTGTTCATTAACGAAACCCTGCAACTTCTTTCTCCAAAAGAGACACAGTAAAATAAGGCCATTCTTATATTTAAGGAATTATAATAATTTGCAGATACAGTTTGGATTAATTTGACATTTCTTGCTCTATTACTGGTGCCTGCTGTTGTTTGCCAAAAGTTTTGTGTGTCTGTTATAGCTTATTCTGCAATTTGGACTGCTTTCCATCAATTAAAATCTTTAGAAGATGTCTTTCTTTATGTATGCCTAGCTTGTTAAATAATCCACATGCTGATCATTGAATTGGCTTTATAAGAGGAGATTATATACAGTATTATATTGTATTCTAATGCTGGCAAAGTAAGACAAATGTCAGCTTTTAGCAAGGTAGCTGCCATCAGCTTTAAGCACAGATTTTTTTCTTGCTTGTATGGGCCAGAGTTATGAAACAGCCAGATGGAAACTTTCTCAGCAATTGCTGTGCTTCAAGAGCAGTGGGTTTTGGAGTGGACTATTTTAGGCAGAAGGCCAAATTATCTTTCATGTCACAGAGATTTTTTTTTTTGTCATTTCCAGTTGGAGAATGGACCAGGAAACCAGTTTTTAAGTAATTTGCAGATATCTAATGCCAATATAGGACTTTTTAGCAATGCTTTTGGGGCCTGTTTCAAGGATACTGCTGAAGAAAATAAATTGCAGTTTGAGATTTCTTGTGTTTAGCTCATTTGCAAAAGCCTGGGCTGTTGGCAGAAATGTTGAGGTGAGGGCCTCTGTGGCCTTCCCCCTGTAGTCCAGTGCCATGGGCTGTGCAGGGGGACAAGAGGGTCTGCTTGGACCCTCCAGCTGCAAACCAGGGGTCCCTCCATGAGCCCTGAGCTGGGCATGCTCTTGGGGTGGTGCTGTTTGATGTGTTTGTCCAAAACATTACATATTCAGGGATAGCAGAAGGACTTAGTTAATAAACTTAAAAAGTAATAAATTAATTACAAGCCTAGTCTTTCAGACTGGGCTAAGCTTTCTGTCTGTTGGCTAGCTCTGTGCTCCAAGGGTCAAGCCAGAGATTCTTTGACAAGGAAAGAATTTTGCATTTGGTATTTCCCACATTTTCTTGTCATGAGCCCACTGCTATTTGCATTCAGAAATATTCTTCCAGATGTGTTGTGTGGTCTAATACTGAGATAAGAAGCAACATGTTAGAAAGCTTGTTAAAGTCAAAGGTTTTTCTTTTATTGGCTAAGTTTGGGATCAAAATATTGGAAACATTTTTATGAGCTTTCAATGTAAGGCTCCAGTCCAGAAAAGCACTTAGGCATACATACTTAGCTTTTAAGTACGGTTGATAAATGGGAAAGACAATGCCATACCATGCTGGTGGTTGAAGACTGAATTTATGTGTTTCTGAGAAACTGACACACTCTGTCTGTGCTAAGGAAAAGAATCTAGAATCTCTCCTCAGTATGACTGAAGATTTTTAACAAGTTCTGTTATCCCTCTCTTACCTGGGACTGCATTTACCCTGCTACCACAGGTGACTTCTGTTAGTGTAGGTAGTGTACCTGTGAAGATCTGAGGTATGTTTACAGTGGATGTGTTTGAATTAATTAGTAGGAAATAATCACAGAAATTCTGCTCTGACCAGAAGTGTTATGTTGTGTTTAAAAGGGGCTTTTCAGTGCTATTGAGTCTGTAGTCTGTCTGCAAAGACAGTTTGAGATTAACCGAAAGTTGTCTTATAATTGGGCATGGTGAACTAGGGAATAACAGTGGAAGCATTCAAATGAAATTATTTGCACAACATTTTTGTAAGTCCTTTTTGAAATGTTGTGATGAAAGATTTTCTTGCAAATTCATTTACATATAATGCAGTATATTCACAGATGTGCAGAGTCCTGAACACTTGGGCAAAGGAATGGGTAAGAAAGATTGCACAAGCAAAAGATGATATTTAGTAACAGATGTTCTGGTGTACTGTAGAGGTGGAGGTGAGGGGAACCACAGTATGTCTGTGTTACAAAGCCAGGCTGTTGTCCTCTGACAGGGTAGCCTGAACACAAGGAAATTCTAGAAGACCAGAGAGTCTGTTGAAGGCCTCACACTGGGTTGATATTTTATTGCATGTGACCCTGGAGTTTTACAATGCAGTTCTACCCTATGTGGATCCAAAGTGGTATTCTTTGTTACAATCAGTTGTTACATTACTTCCTACCATAAGCATGCATGTAATGGATGCTGAACCAGAAAGTTCCTGCCTGACAAGCTTATGCAAGAGAGGCTGTTAAGCTGGAAGTCTCTTTAATGCTGCCAGTAATTTACCAGTTACCATGGGATGCAGAAATACTGCTGAAGTCCTGTTTTTCACTTAAGAATTATTATGCATAAAATGATTATACCTGCAAGTTCACCTTAGCTTTTATAGCTCAGCAAGAGTTCCCAGGGTTAAGAGTTCAAGAGATACCAGTGTGCTTATAGGCTGAGCTCTTGTGAAATAGTCTTTAGTGTTGGCTTTCAAAACTCTGGCTGCATTTCAGGTATCTAATGTTCTTGCAAGTGGCTTGCTCTATGTGTATTTAATTTTTAAAAGGGTTTAACATATTTTAGGACACTGTGCTGAACACAGACACCGAGTTCTTGCAGTGGCTGTAATAAGAGGAAGCTTTTCTTTCCCTCCCCTCACTGTATATTTGAATAAGGGTTGGTCACACACTGCCCTACACTGACCCCTCACAGGTATTCTTTCACCTAAAAATGGTGTCTCCCTCCTTCCCAGGCAGTGAAAATCAGTTTTGGTTCTTTTGGGTATTTCTAATTCTTGCCATCAGCTATAAAGGTTCTTTACAGGTACTACGTAAATATACTATGTCCTGAGACAAATCTATTAGTCCCAGGATTATCTGTTGCTATTTAACGAGTACTTGCTTTCATCTAATACATTTGAGGGTAACAAATAATTTCTTGACTGGAAAAAGAGTTATGTGATGTGTAATTGTACTTTTTTTTCTTTGTCTGAGATTCTGCCAAACCAGCTCAGCGATGCAAAAATATTGGCTCTGGTAGTTCAGATCTTTAGGAAAACCCATATTCCTGAGAAGTGACATAGAAAAGTGGTTGTGTGTAATGGATTCACTACACACACTGTGTGTGCAATGCTGAGGTATGGTGCTTGGCACCACTTTTTATCTCTTGAAGTAGTGTTTTGGCTAAGACGCAAGATAGAAATTATTGCTGTCTGTTGTCTGGTCTTGAAGGTGCTGAGTGTTTCTTCTAGATCTTGGTTTAGTGAAGCTAAGTCTGGAGCAGGACAAAGGCACATTAAGCCTTACTTAGTGGTGTTTAATTGGTGCAGCACATCTAAAGGCTTTGGCTCTGGCAAATCCTTTATGAGCTGGTGGGATGGGTTGAGGTAGGAGAAAGTAGCAGCAAAAATTGAAGCATTCACTTGTTAGTGCTGGATGGGTGGGTGGTGAAATCAGTGTGGGCACTAGTATGGCAGGTGATTGCAGGGCTACATTGCCCTGTCCTCTGAGGCTGGTGAGCCATGCACTGTGTACCTGCTCGGTGACCCCAATGGGACAGTGGCACAGTCACGCACCTCTCTGATGGCACCCCTGGATTTTGGAGGACAGATCACCTCTGTGCTAGGCTGGGTTTTTGCATTTTGCCTGCTCTCACTCCCCCGTGAGTATTTGAAAGAAATGAGTGGTGCAGGTGTTTCTCTAAATTTTGTGCTCTGATCTCTTTCTTCTGGAAACGTTAATTTTTGGACGTTACTTAGGTTTAACCAAATTTGACCTGACAGTTTCCCTTTAATAGCACGTTATGAAAGGATCTTAGACATCAGAGATATTGGAAAAGTGGTTAAAAATAATTTTCTAAAAACTACTCACGTGCCTTAAATTTCAGAGCCAAACTCTTGACACTCCATTGATTAAATCAGTCTAGAAGTTTGTAAAGACTCTTCTGTGGCAGGGAGGCATAAGCAGCAATCCTAATCCTCAAACTGGTGAGAACGATAAGGCAAAATTCCCAAACAAAGGTCTCAGGACTTTTTGGAAGGAAAATTGAAATATGAACTTGGCTTCAGGTATTCTGTATATCAGAACAGAAATTTGCCAGTTAGAAGGAACATGTAGGTATATTTTTGTTTCCTTTAGGGTTTGGTTGTAGAAAGGATACAGGTTGATGCTGGTATGTACCTCACTGTAGTGACAGGGGAAATTTTAGTTTGTTGTTGAAGTTTAATGAAAGGAAGACAGTTTTGAAATATAGCCAGAATTCTGTGAGAGGAGATAAACGTACTGCATAGGTCTTTACAAAGCTAGGAAGCAAGAGCAAACAGCTGTTCAGAAGTTTCCTCTTTTCATTTTTTACTTGCCTAGCCCTGAAGACTGTAAAAAGCATGAAGGTTTAAAACCCTTTTCCTGATTGTACAATTAAGTCAGAAACCTAAGTAAAGCCTTGTTTTAAGAAATTAATGTTATTGTTACATTGTAAATTTTGGATACTAAGTGCAGATTTCACCTTGTATAAAATTAAGAATAGTGATAGATGTGATGCATCTCGCAGTGTTTCAGTTTTGAAATTTGCACTTTACAAGATGAAATACAGTGATATAGTCTTTTTTTATGATTGATTGTAATCTCTCTCTATATATGTATTTTAGTAGTGCCACCTGTTCAGGAACTTAATTAAAGAAAAAAGTGGTAGACTTTGCAAATGATGTTTTTTGCTATATTCACGTATTTACCTTTTGAGATGAAAATGTTAAATTTACAGGCTTCATCAGGATCATATACAGATGATATGCTATCTAAGTACTGATTTTTGAAATGTAAAAATTACAGAAAGCAAGGAGGTGAAAGAGCGCAGAATAGATAACACTCCAGCAAACACTTTAGGTAAATCAACAAAGATTGATGTTGAAATACCTGTATGGGAAGACATTACGTTTCTTTGCAGGACAGGGCGTAAGTTCCTGGTATTGTATCAATTGCACTTTGCAATGTTTTCAGTTCCATTTACTCAGAATCCTGAAGTGGAGTTAACTGAGATGTGTACTGCTAAGGGAGTCTCTGTGCCTCTGGGTGAGGTGCATCCTTGGTGCTTTGAAATTCCAAGGTCAAATAAATTCTGTAGTGATCTTGTTCATCTGAAATAAATGGGAATTTTGTCAATGACCTCGACAGTAGCAAGGTTAGACTGATGGCATGTGATCCAAAGCTACAGGTTTTTTTTTTCCACTGGCTTTGTTGGAACTTGAGCTTGATCCATTGTGACTAGAGTGGCCGGATCAGCTCCGTTGTGTGTTGATGACTGCCCTTACTGCCTCAGTTGCAGAAAAACACGGGTGCTTTTGAATCAGATTGAAAAAGGATGTGGAAAGCATCCGGAATTTTAAGTATTGGTATTTTTTTCTTAACCCCCATCCACCCTCCAAAATCTAAAAAAAGATATTTTTTTAAAACAAGGTAAGGTTTTTTTTAGGAGGGAGCTTAGATGTTCAAAAAGCTGACAGCAGAGAAGCCTTTTCATCTCCCATATTAGATTATGTAACTTCAACTCGCACAGTATATTGCCATTGCCACCTCTCCCCCCTTTAAAATTATTGATTTGTGGTTTATCTTATGTTGTGTAACTTTATGATGAGGAACACTGAGCTTTGGATATAAAAACTTCTTTGACACGCCTTCTCAAGTGTATTCACATATAGATTAGCTGAGTGCTAATGCCTTGCTGATCTGGCAGCGTGTTTTGCTGCTGGTGCCACTGGGCTGTATATCTCCAGTGCTGGCCTTCACACCTGGAAAGATGCCCAGATAACGCTTGATTTCCAGAATATGTCATGCTGGACGTAAAGTAGCTCAAGGGAAGCTACCTGAGATTGTGCGATGCCAACAGCTTGCTCAAAATTACTTTGAACTAGTAGTGCTCTCACTAAATTAAAGTGACAGCAGTTGGATGTTGTTCTTCTCTCACAAGGCTGAGCATGTTGCTTCAGCAAATGCTGTAAGGCTTGCCAACCTCTTGGCCATTCTGTCACACCCTTTCCTGTTAATGAAAAGTTTAGTAAATGTTCATTCTTATCCAAGGCATCTCATAACATAAAAAAGATTTTTGTTCCCTAGTTCTGACTGAAAACCAATAAATAAAAATAGTAATGGGTTTCAGAAAAATCAGAGTCCCAGCGTATTGTAGTATTAGAAACATTTCGCTGTTTCACTTGCTAGGTGAAACAAATAGAATAAAATGGTTTAGGAAGCATGAAACAATACTATAATACCAAAAACTATAATTCCTTTCAGTGAATTTGATCCTGATAGACCTGCAGACAAAGCAGATCAAAGAATCCCAGTGAGATTCTTTGAAAAAAATCTGTGTACCACAGTGATTATTCGGTTTAGTCATCAGCAGCAAACTTCACTGAGTCAGTTTTCAGTGTCGCAGGAGGCCAGTGGAAAAAAATACACCTGGTATGCATTCTAAGTGCTAGGTCTAGTGCTAAGTGCATTCTAAGTGCTTCAGTCCCCTCTTTTGCATTTCACTGTAGTCCTAGCTCAGCAAACATATAACCAGGATGAATCTAGTCTTAACTTTGTTAAGAATAATAAAATAAGGAATCAACTGTGTCTTTCAGGTAAAAAGAAAATACTTCCTTTTTGACTCTTACAGCTTTAGTAAGATTGCCATTTGTGAGTCTTCTGGCAGAAAGAAAATGCGGTCCTTTAAGCAGTTCTGATTAATGCTTACCACTTCCTCTGTTGTACATGTGTTTGACAGATCCTCTAAGTAATGTTGATGTTTATTAGTGAAGGGTGGGGATAAATTTTAATATTGATCTTTCTGTGGAGCTATGTAAAGCTTAGGGGTGAAAGGCTAGGACTGTTCACAGCTGTAGCTTGAATGTTGGGTTTCATCTAACCTCATAATGGGAATCATTCTGAGTGATGTGTTGTGCATATACGTCCATGTAGACGTTATAGTGCAATTTTTGGCATTATGTTCTTAAGTTCAGGAATACAATTAAATTATAAATGTCTTTTCAGTCAACCAAATCTTGGATCGAAGGGGTCTTCAGTAAAAGAGAATGTGCACACATCATTCCCAGTTCAAAAGATCCTCACAGGTAAAACAATGAATTTCACTATTTTTCTGTTACATTTAGAAAGAATCAGAATAATTTTCCAGGGGTGAGTGCAGAAGAACACAACCTTTAATGTTGATGAGAATTTTTTCATAGGTGAATTAATACTTTGTGAATACCGTCACAGATATTTTGGTTTATACAAGCATGTGTTAATTATCCATCTTTTATCACAGGTGCCCTGCAGGATGCCAGGTGTGTCAGAATTTAATCAGGTAAGAGGGCATAAATATATATCTAGTATTTTTCTAATGACCTAGAGTTAGTGATAGGCTTTCCTAGTCAAGGAAGTAATGACAACAAAAATACCTTTCCTCTTATACTGTCAGAGTAGCATTTCTGGGGGTGTGCTGGAGAATGTTTAGCATAAATCTGGATAAAATAAATTGTATTATAACCTTTATTTGCAATAGAAATTTTTTGTCCAAATACTTTGTGTGGATGTGTTTGTCGTCTCCTTTTCCTGAGGAATGAAAGGCAGGAATGTGTCTTTAACTGGGAGACGATTCTAGTTATATCTTGAGTGATATGAAGGAGAGTGAGCTGAAAGCAATGGAGAACAGTAACAACTATGGAAAGAGGAAGAACAAAATAAAGGGAGAAGAAAGAGAGTAGTAGAAACATCTATGATGATAGGTTTTCTGAAGATTTTTTCATCTTCTCTGCACTGGGCATTCTGAGTCCCTTCTTTTGGGAAGGCAAGCAACAAAAATTACATCACTTTGATGCTTTTAACTCATGTGTGGGTTTTCCAGACAGTATTTTCTGGCTTGTATTCATTAGTTATTTTCAGTCCAACCTTTTTTGTTCAGCTGGTGTTCCCAAACAGGTTTGGATATTGTATGTTTATGATAACAGATTATCAGCTGTTGGAATAAAAATTTTAACTTGCCTTGACATTTGTTTTGTGTTAAAGGCCCCTGAAGCAACAGAAAACAATGAAGTTCTGATAACTAGTGACTAACAAGCTGTTACTAACTAGTTGTTTTCACCTGCATGAGCATGATTGTTTGCTTTTTCATTTTTTCACATTTTATTTTGCTTCTAAGATGTATGTTAAACAAGAGACACATTTTCCAAAAAAAACCAAAACTACTCCTTGAAACCAGATCACTATAAGGGCTCATATACAGAATGGTGAAGGGCTTGTAAGCCAAATGATCTATGCAACATCTGTTCAGAAAGGGTCAACTCCCTCTGAGGCAAGTGTCAGAAGAATTCAGAGATTTTTGCAGGTGATCTGGAAGTGGAAATGCAGGGAGGACTTTAATGCTTCCTGATAACCTGCAGATACCCAGATGGGTATCCAAGCTGAAGTTAATTTTTACTTCAAAATAGAGTGCTATAATCCTGTCTGATCAAGATGACAGCAGTTCTGCAGTCCTCTCTCTTCCCTGGCCCCCCCCAACCCACCGAGTGACTGTTGTTTGGTTTGGGAAGCTCATTGGTATGAAAATTAACCTGGGGAAGTAGAAAACCAAACCAAGATCAGCTTTGCACCAAATCAGCCTCCTAATCAAACAGTTTAGCTGAATGAATGGGAATACTGCAGTGGGAGAGGGAAGAAGAGAAACTAGAAATATGCACCCCGTAAGGTGGGTTTGGTTTTTTTTCTTTCACCTTTTTCTGTAAAGACATCCCATACCTTTGTGGTTTTTATCATGTAATTGTTTCTTTCATGTTTTGTTGAGCATTTTCCTTCTGTTTAAATTAATATGAATCCTATTTGTCGGTCTGTCTGTATATATATAGAATGTGCGGGGCTGTCTGATGTTCGGCTCAGTCAGCCATTATTTTGCAACAACATTTTCCCAAATGTTTCCTCTTCTTGTCATCTTGTATATCTTAAGATGTACACGCAGCTTTGTTCTAGGAGAATTTTTCTGTTCCTAACAAGGGGAAAATAATTTTTGTGAGTTTGTGATTATGTTGTATTTATTAGGTCAGCAATTAAACACGTTTTGGGCCTCCTGAGATCTGTGATTTTCCACAACAGTTCAAAAGTGATGTGAATGTACTTGATGGCTAGTTTATGCAACTATTTACTAATACTAAGTAGAAAAACTCCATTTAGTAGTTATTAATTGAATTTGAATAACTTCTCTTTTTCTGAATGTTCCTCTTCAGGGTTTTGCAGATGTTGTTTACATCTAACCTGCCCCTACATCCGCACATAATACATCTAAGTCCCAAGGCAGCCATTGAGTTTGGATTGTTAGAGGCTGTTTGGTATCTTAAAAGACTGAAAAGGAAGAATTTATCTCCATTTCTCAGGGTATATTAACTTCTGAAATGTCTAAAGGAAAACTGGTCTGTCAGATGTCACTATAAATTACACTGAAGTTTTGCTCATTTCTTCTACATTGAATGCTGTAGAAGAAATGAGCCTGTTGAAGCCTGTATGACAGTAATGCTGATTGAATTTGGAATCTGGGTTATTTGTCCAGTTGCAAGTGTTTAGTACTAGCTGAGCTTCTGCTAGATTTCCCTTAACATTACACTTCTATATATTTTGTATATTCACTTTGCTGGTGTCCAAGGGTTAGTATAAAGGTCACCCTGAAGTTCTCTCTAGACTAAGAGTTGCTCCTCTCCTCCTGATTAATGGTGGTATCTCCTAGATCTTTCTTCAGTACCTAGAATAACCTGTGGTAATAACCATAGCAAACCTTGGTGTCCTAAGATACTCCTCTGAAATCTCACATATGAGACCAGTTAATCTGAGCTGCATTGCTCAGGTCAGAATTGCTATATGGGGCTCGCAAGCTGTTACAGTGTCACATAGAACCACAGCATGGTTTGGGTTGGAAGGAACCTTTGAAGATCATCTGGTCCAACCCCCCAACTCTTACTAGTGTTCCTCAGGTAGAGGACAAATTTTACATCCAACAAAATATATTTATGATTTTATGATTATGATTTAATGTCATTTTGCCATTGTTGAGATTTTTTCCACTGAGTTAGTTTTATTATATTCTGTGTCAGGAAGCTATGAGATTGTTCTTTGCAAAAAAAAAAAAGCTACTTGGACTATTCTGATGAAGATCCTGGAGTTGTATGCAAGTGTGTTTGATGTAAAATAATTTATTTTTAATGTGAGATGTTGCTGTGGACGGCTGATTGAAGATCACCCAGGAGTAGAGTGTAGCTTGCCTGTTTATCAGGCTGCCCCACAGAGAGAAGATGGAGAATGGTCTGTGCAAAAACACACAAAGACGAGTCCAACGGATGCATTTGGTACAATCAATTTTCAAGATGGAGATCACACTTACCATGCTAAGGTAATAGATGCTGGCTTTATATGTCCAACTGCTTTTTATAATTTCAGCATAAGAAAGACAAAAAGTAGTTTTGGATGAATATCAGATTGTTTGTTTTAAGAAAGCTGGGGAATGTAAAAGTAGGTCAGATTAGGGTTTGAGTGTGATATTTTTCATTGAACTTCACCACGATGAAGCATAATCTGTCTTGCTGTCTGTATTGCTCACTGATGTCTTTTTGTGCTGTCATGTTAACAGTATTATGAAAGTTCTGCACAAAATCTTTAACTCTTTAATGCTGAGAACTTTGTAAGATGTTACAATTTCTTCTCTTGGAGGATGCTTATTTTAACCACTATTATTTCTTCCAGTATGTTAGACTCTCTTATGATAGCAATTTGGATCAACTATTGCACCTGATGGTTAAAGAATGGCAGATGGAGTTGCCAAAGCTAGTGATCTCTGTTCATGGAGGCATTCAAAATTTCAAGCTTCCCTCAAAGGTCAAGCAGGTTTTCAGCAAAGGATTGGTGAAGGCTGCTGAGACTACAGGAGCATGGATAATTACAGAAGGCATCAACAGTGGTAGTGTAATTATTTTTCTTTGTTTCAGTCTCCTCTGATGTTCTTTCTCTGCATATGAACATATACATTTAGGGCAAATGCAATTAAATTGTTTGATCATTTGTGACACGTTAGTATAAAATGGAGCTTTTGTTTTTAAGGAAGAATGCGTAGTTCAAAGAGTAACATCACATTCCTCTGTTGTTGACAGGCAGTCTGAATATTTTGAATATTTTTTTTTAATTAAAGAGCATAATGTTCTTCATGTAATAAGAAACACTGGTAGTAGATAACCAGAACTTATTTGCAGTCAATTTTTTCTGCTTCATTAAAATATTTAGGTTCTGAGGACTATGATTGGTGTTTTTGAAACAGTTTTCAAATCCAAATTTAACTTGTGTTTTATAGTTAAGAAAGTCTTGAGTTATGATCATCCATTAGTATCTGAAACTCCCTGTAGACTACTCTTAAAAACTGGGGGGTCAGTAAGCCACGGAAGTGAAACTTCTTCTTTAGCTTTTATTCAGTCTGGTGATCTTACAGGAGAACTGTTTTGTGCATTTATGTAAATAATAAATTTTTTATGGAGGTACAAAGCACCATTAGCACCATACAGGAGTATTATTAGTTACAGATATTATTAATTACACATATGTGTTGAGTTTAAAGCATTGGTACATTATTGGTTCCTGCAGTGCATGTCAAATATACAAGGTATGTGGGACGGTTTACTTCTGGTTAAAACATAACCATAGAATAAATTAAATTATGGGAAACCCTTTAATTGGTGTCCTGTAGCAGGTCTCTGAATGTAGAAGAAAAATGATGATTTAATTGTCTGTTTAGGAGTGTCCAGACACGTGGGGGATGCACTGAAAGGCCGTGCCTCACCACACCTGAGAAAGATCTGTGCTGTTGGGATTCCTCCTTGGGGTATCATTGAGAACCAGAGGGATCTAATTGGAAAAGATGTGAGTTGGACACATTTTAATAATAAAAACCTTAATGTTCAGGGGATGTTATAGCTTTCTTGCATACTTTATTTCCTGCTTGCTTCATTTCACTGGTTTGGTATTTTTTCTCGTCACACAGGCTTAGATTTTGCTCAGCAGTAGGATTCAGTGGCGTGTTCAGACATTGTATTTTGCTTTTTGTACGTAAAAGAATAGTTTAAAAAATTTCTCTTACAGGAAATTGCCATTCCTTTTTGAAATTTTTTAATTAATTAGGCAATTCTCTTATGATTGCAAATGATGTATTTCTATATTCATGTAGTTCAGGATGAGCAATCAGGTTAATAATGTACACAAATAAGCTATTATGTAGTTTTTATTCATAAACTAGAACTTTATGTGAGTGCCAGTGTGAGGGCACAATCTACAAAACCTTTTAAGAATACTTGACAAGTAAGGTGAAATCATTCCTTATAAGTGATAGCTCACATGAATACACCCAGGAAAAATGAGCCATTGTGTTTCAACTGTTGGAAAGAAAAGCAGGCAGTGACTTTGACTAAGGACTGCAAGCCTAACCAGAGGTGCTTTCTGTGGTATTAATTGTGGTTATGTTGTTAAGATTCAAGTGAAAACCCATGTTCGAGTAGAGGAGCAAAAAGCGTGACGGCAGCTTTCAGAAGATCACAATATGATGAAGAAATACATAGAAGTGAGGAAACATAAAGGGTGGTGTTTTATCAGTTTATTTGAAGATCTTTTTATTGTTTTGTTTTTCTTAGGTAGTTTGCCTGTACCAGACTCTTGGTAATCCACTCAGCAAGTTGAGTACCCTCAACAGCATGCATTCTCATTTTCTGATGGCAGATGATGGCACAGTAGGCAAGTATGGGAATGAAATGATGCTTAGGAGGAATTTGGAGAAGCACATATCCCTTCAAAAAATACACACAAGTGAGTACTGCTGTGGTCAGCTTTATGACAGAAAAACCTATCCTAAGAGTTTGGAGGTGCTTGAAGTCTTGAGTATCAGGAAATGAAAAGGGCAGTTTTTCATAAAGCATTATTTATTTGGCCTAACTTGTATTTTGGTTTCTCAGATGTAGAGGCATCTAAATCACTCAGATTACTTAGTAAGTATTGAGTATTTTCTCACTTTGCAGTTTTGTGTGGTCTCTGTATCAGCACTCGATAGTTTCTCAGCATTTTGCTAGGTGGAAAAATTTTCTCATTCAGTGGAATTTCAATCCTTCTTCCCCTGTTCATTACTTTTATCCTCATCACTCTTCTACATTGCAAGCCTGTGACCTTCTCAAATACAGAAACAAAGACTGGTTGAAAAAGTCTTTGTTGCAGACAATGTTTTATTTGTCGGTTTGCATAACTTCTATTGTTTCCCTATACACTAATGGGATTATGGTACAGAAATCAGGAATGAAGTTTTTATTACATAGACAAGTATTTATGTACTAGTTTGTATAAATTATTTGTGGAAGTTCACTCTTACCTTGTAATTTAAATCTTGAGGTATGTTGAAAAGTCATTATCAGGGTTACATTGTTGAATCTTTGCTTCCTTTATCTGCTCACATTATGGTATTTACAAACTTAGAAACTTACCCAATTTTTAGTGTGTTCATATTTACAGCTTCTTACTCAACCTCTGGTATATTTTCTTATTATCTGTTTTTTTCAAGTCAGACTTTCTGTTAGTTTTCCATTTCTGTTGCATCTTCTTTGAAATTTATTTCTGATCATTAAAAAAAACACCCTGCTGCTGTAAAACTTGAAAAAGTCTGTAAAGAAGCACCTGATTACTTTTCTATATTTTTGTAGGTAAACAAATGGATATTGACTGCATTTCAAATGTCATCAACATCCTTGCATCCTTATGAGAGCTATCATAAAGGGCAGAGGCACAGTCTGAGGGATGTTTGTTCTTCCCAATGCTAGGGCTGCTTACAATTTCATCAGGAGGTTTTCATGGTCTTTTTGATCTGGTTGCAGAAGTTTTGTAGAAGTCATAAAAAGTGTAAGTCATATTAGAGGTGATGAAGGCATGACTTCCTCCCCATTGAACAATGTGTGAGGCTCCTTCATGAGTGTTTATTTACCCAATGTTCTGACTTTTTTGTGTGACTGAGACCTGTTTGTAACTGGTCAGGTGTGTTTTGAAACAGGAACGGGCCAAGGTGTACCTGTAGTTGGGTTGGTGGTGGAAGGAGGCCCCAATGTGATCCTAATGGTGTGGGAGTACGTGAGGGCCAGCCCAGCTGTCCCCGTGGTGGTCTATGAGGGCACTGGCAGAGCTGCAGATATCCTGGCTTTTTCCCACAAGCACATGGATGATACGGGGTGAGTAGTGGCATAATGTTCCTCCTGCTTGGCCTATTTTATTGGGAGGGACCTGGAAATGTCTGTCTCAAAACTGCTGAGATAATTTCTAATGCTTCTAGTAATGATCCTGCCATGGTCTTTTGCTGGCTTTTACTTCTGTGAAGTGAGAACAGTTTCTTCCTTCCTTGCCTCAAACTAGTGCTGAAAGAATTATTCTGCCAAATTTACTAAGGCTTTTTTGAACAGGAAAATGAAACTACATCTAACTATTTTGAGTTATTATGATGTTTCTCGTCTTTGATGAGGGACACTGCTGGGTGACCCCAGAGTGCCTGCGCTTGGGTTTTGACTCAATCTTTTCTCCTGCCATCACTATTCTGTAAGTGGTCTTGGATTTGGGTTACACAAAGCTTTTGAGCTTAGGGCTGGTGTTAGTGGCCTCAGGCTGGGGTAGGAAGAGGACTGCCCTTCAGGCATTCAGGGCCAGGCTGGATGGGGCTCTGGGCAGCCTGCTCTAGTGGTTGGCAACCCTGCCCACAGCAGGGGGGTTGAAACTAGATGATCTTTAAGGTCCTTTTCAACCCAGGCCATTCTATGATTCTATGAGTCTGTGACTAAGGTTCCTTGTCTTTGGCTTTGGTTTACCCAGTGGTAACCCAGATTACTCATCCTCATCTATCTGTAACTCTTTATGTCACCTCTAGTGCAGCCTCAGCTGCAGATTCCATTACACCTTGATGAAAATTTTACATCCAAAGTGGAAATATATGTATATTTTTGTATAGCCAAATAATGTTTTTGTGAAAGTTTTTCAAAGGCAAAACTTGTCCCTTGAAACAAAAAAAATCAAATTTTAAAAAGGTGGCCTCGGTTTGTTCCAATTTTAAAAAAAG
>NW_010120290.1:20341-128771 GCF_000699245.1 Pterocles gutturalis
TATCTTAATTGTTTATTTATTTTCTAAATATTCTTTTGGAGGGGTGGCATTTTTCCCTAGTGTGTTCTACTGAGAACTTTATTCTTCACTTGCTTTTTCTTCCTTATTTTTGGTCTTTAAAAAAAAAATCCTGCCATTTCAAATGAAAAGGTGAATATGAACAGAAGGGTTAACAGAAAGATAAATGAGGAGAAAAAAGATGGGAGAGGTATGAAGCCTGATGAACAAATAATGAGGAATTTATTTTTATCCCTATATGATTATTAAAAGAAAGAAAAAGTTTCCTAAACTTTTAGTGCTTTTTAGCATTATAGTCACGACAATCCTTTGAAAATTGTTAACTTTTTCATTTGTCCTATTTCTGTATATATGTATGGTCAGAACTAATGTCTGTGTGAATAACAATTTATGTTACAGGATATCTTTGCTTTGTTTTGGTGAATGAAGGCAGGAATAAGTCAAGAGAGAAGTAGAAATAAAAGAGATTTCTCAAATGTCTCTCTGCCTAGCACAAGTTTTGTCTTCTGCTGAGGTGTCAATTGGGCTGGTAAGAAGCAGCTAAAAATATCCTTATTCTTGCTTGAATATCTGTTTTTCAGGGAGCTGCGTCCTCAAGTGAAGGAGGAGGTTTTAGTGATGATTCAAAAAACATTTAGCTTGGGACAGAAACAGTCCAGTCATCTATTTCACATTTTGATGGAATGCATGGAGCACAGAGAGTCCGTGAGTGGTGTTCATGAACTGAGTTTAGGATGTCTTCTTTTGCTATTACCCTTTTTGCTTTCTGCGGTGTGTTGCCATGGACACAGCAGTTGTAGATGGAATGGTGTTATCTCTAATATAAAGATAACACAAAGGTGTCTGTGCTAATTTATTTATTGGATAGCTCCACAGAATCTGCTTGGTTAACTTCTCAAGTCTCAGTGGTTGGTTATGAAATGACAGCCTTTCTGATTTTAGCAAAAGGCCAGATTTTTTTTTTTTTTCCAGGAAAGATAAAGTACTTTTATTCTTCTCTAGTAGTGGCATATTTGTAATTTAGAAATGTTTCCGTCCTTTCATCTGCTCATAACAGAATTATGCTAGAGCTTGTCTCTGATTATTGAAATGCACTTTTGAAATGTGCTCGTTTGGGCACATTTAGCAGCTCAGGTGTTCATTTGCGAGTCATAGAACGATTTGGGCTGGAAGGGACCTTAAAGATTATGAAGTTTCAATCCCCATGCCATGGGCAGGGACACCTCCCACTAGACCAGGCTGCTCAAAGCCTCATCCAGCCTGGCCTTGAACACCTCCAGGGATGGGGCATCCACAGCTCCTCTGGGCAACCTGTTCCAGTGTCTAACCACCCTCACAGTAAAAATTTTCTTCCTAATATCTAATCTAAATCAACCCTCTTTCAGTTTAAAAACTTTACCCCTCATCCTGTCTCTACACAGCCTGATAAAGAGTGCCCACCTTAGGTACTGGAAGGCTGCTATTAGGTCTCTCTGGAGCTTTCTGTTCTCCAGGTGGAACAACCCGAACTCCCTCAGCTTGTCCTCATAGGGGAGGTGCTCCAGCCCTCTGACCATCTTTGTGGCCTTCCTCTGGACTCGTTCCAACAGGTCCATGTCTTTCTCATGTTGGGGACCCCAGAGCTGAACACAGTACTCCAGGTGGGGTCTCACGAGAGCAGAGTAGAGGGGGAGAATCACCTCCCTCTGGTCACGCTTCTTTTGATGCAGACTGGATGGCTTTTGATACGTTTGGCTTTCTGAGCTGCAAGTGAACATTGCTGGCTCATGTCCAGTTTTGCAATCACCGATAGCCCCAAATCCTTCTCCACAGGGCTGCTCTCAATCCACGCATCGCCCTGACCCAGCTGCAGGACCTTGTACTTGGCCTGGTTGAACTTCATGAGGTTCTCATGAGTCTGCTTCTCTAGCCTGTCAAGGTCCTTCTGGATGGCATCCCTTCCCTCTAGAGTGTCAACCACACCACTCAGCTTGGTGTCATCCACAAACTTGCTGGGGCTGCGCTCAATCCCACTGTCCACGTCCCTGACAAAGACATTAAATAATACTGGTCCCAATACGCACCACTGAGGGGCACCACCCACCACTGAACTCCACTTGGACATCAAGCCATTAATTGAAACTGAGTGTGACCATCCAGCCAATTCCTTATCCAGCAAGTGGTCCACCTGTCAAATTCATATCTCTTCATTTTAGGGACAAGGGTGTGGTGCAGGACAGTGTTGAATGCTTTGCACAAGTCCAGGTAGATGACATCAGTTGCTCTTCCCTTATCCACCAAGAGTGTGACCCCATTGTAGAAGGCCACCAAATTTATCAGCCATGATTTGCCCTTAGTGAAGCCATGCTGGCTGTCACCACTTACCTCTATTCTCCATGTGCCTTAGCATGGTTTCCAGGAATATTTGTTCCATGATCTTGCCAAGCACAGAGGTGAGACTGACTGGCCTGTAGTTCCCCACGTCTTCCTTATTTCCCTGTTCACAAATGAGGGGTGTGTTTCCCCTTTTCCAGTCACTGGGAACTTCAATCACTGGACTGCCGTGACTTTTCAAATATGGAGTACCAAGTGTTTGTTACAAGAGTAATGACAGTTGTAGCAATGATCACTAAAATGAGAACTACCCAATATGTTTTTGTTATTTTTTGTTTTACTTTATTTCAGTGTCTGTTTTCTAAAACTGGGTAGGTACCAACCATATTGCATTTTTACATTTCTCAACTTTAAAGGCTAAACAAAGAGAAATAGACTTGTGTTATTATGCAGTAGGTTGATGCCATTTTGCTTGGGATGCCATTGTATTAAAAAGGAAAATGGTGCATTCTCTGTCTGAAACAAAACAAAGTCATGTCTGGGTCTTTGCCATTGTTTGTGTTGAAACATGTATGATTTAATCTACCACAGCCCTTACCAAGAAGAAATAACTACAGACTTCTCTGCCTCACCTCAAATAGTATACTTCTGCAATTCTAACAGATAACCATATTTGATGTGGAGTCAGAAGATCAGCAGGACATTGATTTGGCAATTCTGACTGCACTTTTAAAAGGTACCCTAACTAAAAATATGACCTGTTTTAATCTGACATACAGTCCCATTGGCTTACCTTTTCAAAGCAAAGGAATAACATCAATGTGTGAAAACTGCTTGGTCCTTTGCTTGTTTCCTAGGTACAAATATGTCTGCTTCAGACCAGCTAGATTTGGCATTGGCCTGGAACCGGCTAGATATTGCCAAGAAACACATACTGGTTTATGGACAACACTGGAAGGTACTGTTACCTTTTATTTTTCACAGTGGCTCCACACTTTGTTAAAATGACTAATTTTCTGTTATTTGCATTTGTCAGGCTTTAACTAAGCAATAGTTTGATGCTTGGAGTCAGTCTTCTAGAGTAATCATCTGTGATTTTGGAGAGGTATAATTATTAAAATGGTGAAGTATTCAACCGCAGAGTGCATGAGATGAAAAATCAAACACGTATCCTCAGAGAAGGGGTGCTATCTAAAATTCCTGTAGTTTTCACTGCTAGCTTTTCCAAATAGTTTCAGTGGTCCTTCTGGATATGTGTTCCTTAAGCCTGTGTTGACAGTCGGTGGTGGTCAAGGATATCTCATTGTAGCCTGGAGCACTCTTTTTTCCAAAGCAATAAGCTCCAGTTGTTGCCTCTGCTTACCTTGTTCTAGACAGAAGTATAGAATCGTGGTCCTTTATGGTGTTACCAGGTTAAAAAAAAGGGTAGGATTAACCATGGTAACATGGCATCATGGCATTATTTAAGATACTGTTTCTTAGCAATAGCTGCAATCAAAGCAAGCCACGATTTAGACCCACATTGACTATATGCATGTGAAAGAACATACGGTAGCAATTGAATCAGTCCTGTAAATTGTGTTTTTCAAGTTGTCAGATGTAATCCAGTATTTAAGTATGACCCTCTGTAGGTGAGTTTTTATGTACATATTACAATTTTTATAGATGATAAATGTAAAACTGTATGTGCCTCAACACATGCTATTCTAATTTGTTGTAAGAGTAAATATTTTCTTCAGGAAATTATATCTGATTACTTTTTAGTCCCAAGTGCCTTTCCTTCTTTACAATGTAGATTTTGGAAAATGGGCAGTGGGTATACTTTCTTTGAGTGACTATAGCTGGTTGTTTCACACAACAAGAGAACTGAATTCATTGATCACCAGTGTGTATTTTACTGTGGTGTAAAAGGCTGAATACATGCAAGACTGTACCTGAGATATCTACAGTTGGTTATCCATGAATTAAAGAATTTTTTGTTGCTGCTACCTCTTTGAGCTCAGTTCACCATGTGTGGAGATAATCAAATCATGTTCTTGCATGAAACCTGGTAAAAGTGAATGGTGTCGAGTGCTCCCTGAAAAGGCAAAGAAGGAAATTGCTGGTTTCATTTTCAGGATTTGAACAGTGTGTGAATGATAAGGGATGTGCCAAGCCTGGAACAATAAATTTAGAACAAAATGTTGAATAGCTTCTTGCTAAGAGATCATTATTCACTCTGTGAACTGAGTGAGACTAAGCCCTCTGAGGAAACGTAGTGTATGTTTGAGCAGTGAATAACTGTACCATTATTCATGGTGGTGAATTATCTGATAACTTTTGAGTGTTTGGCTGTATAACCTTAACAGCATTTCTGTCCAATGGACTTTTGTCTTATGGAAAATGGAAAAGATTTGTGTACACAGAATGATGTGTGCATGGTTTTGCCTTTATGATTTTTCTTTACAATACCCTGTTATGTTTTGACTCTATGAAGAATGTGTGTTTTCCCCAATGTCTTCTTTCGTTATTTTATAGCATGTACATTTTTTTAATTTGTGTTTATTTAGTTTTTTGCCTTCAACAACTTTCCTGCTAACTGTTGATAAGCTTTATTGAAGCACATCTGTGTAAGACATTAAAGAAAGGGAGACATCGTCTATCTTACTGCTTGAAATTCTATAATACTGGAGTAGGAGAGAAGCAGTACACTTCTGCCATTTTTATCATTGGAGGTATATGTTGGCAAGGCCTGTGAGTCTGCACCAACTAAGCAGGAAAAAATTCTTAAATAACAATATTTTTCTTCATGCATTGTAAAGAAGAAAAAAAAAAATGCACAAGCACAGTTTTAAAATTTGCTTTTGACTTAGTTGCATTCTTAATTAAAGAGGAGTATCCCCCCAACTGTCAGGGTCTGCCAAACCTGCAGTTGTCACAGTCTGCAGTTTATGCAGGGTATTGTGGTTGTGTGTTCAAATTTTTAATTGGATATTTAAGCAGCATTTTGTAGGTGCTTTTGTAGGTGCATTTGTCCATGAAGTCGTGGCATTTTTCTGCATATTTAAGTCTTTTAAGGAAACATGAACAACTATCCACAGATAGGGGACATTTCTTTTTAGCGTGCTAGTCCTAAAAGTTCAGAAGGTAAGGATTATAATGAGCTGTAAGTATGTTTCTGTTAAATTGTCAGCTCAGTCTCAACTGGACTTTACAATGAAGGATGTCATTCTAGTAGTTACTAGATGGCTGTCTAAACCTCTTTAGACACACTGCCAGCAAAAGGAATGACTGCTCAAGGAAATTTAACACAAGAATGGTCACTTTGAGATGTTTCTGGAAGAAACACCAATAATTCAGGAACAGTGCACAAGTTTTTTTTCACGTGACAATTCTTTAACATTCATTGGTCATCTTTTAATATCACTTCCACCAAACATAAATACGTGCATGGAAAGGACTAAATTCACATGCCAAGTTAGCACTAGCGTCTGCCCCAATTGTGTGCCAATGTCCTCATTCTGTTCACCCCACTGTGTTTTCTGTGTGTACATGTTCTGTAGAAATTATTTATCTGTATTTATGTGAACCTCTTATGTCCAACTCCTTTGCTATTTTGCATGTAGAAATCCTGCTGAGCTCTGTGCAAGTACCATGAGTAGAGTGCTTTCACCATTTGGACACTGTTGTAGGTACAGGTCTGTTTTGTAGTCTTTGAGAGAGTTTATCCTAATGCAGATTCTCTCTCATATTTGAGAAGAAGTCTGCTTTAAAGAACTTCAGCTTCTAGAGGGAGTTCTTGAAATACAGTACCTTGAAATGGCTTTCATCATATGTCAGAAAGGCTTCCTTCCACCCCCCGCATTACCATACATTAGCTTCTGAAGTGAATTCAAGAGTAGGGAATGTATTGTCAGAGTCTAGCTGAAATCTCTACAGATACTGGGTTTACAGAGACTCCGTTTTAGTCCCCCTCTCTGCTGGATTTTTTACACAGATGCTTCCTCCAGGGTATTTTTCTTTTGTTCTGTGCAGTTTAAATATATGTAAAGACAAATCATTGTGATAAAGAGATCCCTAGCTGTTCAGGAATGTTTATTTCCAAAAGACAACACTAATTTTCTAAGCTTTTCCTTTGTCTCTGTCCTTCTGGAGGTTGGTGCCTTGGAACAGGCAATGCTGGATGCTTTAGTGATGGACCGTGTGGATTTTGTGAAGCTGTTAATAGAGCATGGGGTGAACATGCACCGTTTTCTTACCATATCTCGTTTGGAAGAACTCTACAATACAGTGAGTATTAGGAAGAAATTTTTCATTGTGAGGGTGGTGAGGCACTGGCACAGGTTGCCCAGAGAAGCTGTGGATGCCCCATCCCTGGAGGTGTTCAAGGCCAGGCTGGATGAGGCTTTGAGCAACCTGAGCTAGTGGAGGGTGTCCCTGCCCATGGAAGGGGGGTTGGAACTAGATGATCTTTAAGGTCCTTTTCAACCCAAACCATTCTATGATTCTATGATTGTATTTGAAATCCCAGTGTACAACTTCGGATAAAAATGCCTAGAAAGGATACTGTTTTGCCTAAGAGGTTTGATAATTAGGCCACATTTTTTTGAAGGATTTTTGAAAAAAAAATGGAAAATTAATGGGGTTTGATAATTTTTTATTATAATGTTAGAATTTTGGATTGGTGTTTCAGCCTTTTCAATTCACTGACATGAAACATACTGAATACTCATGAAAAATATGTTCTGATTTTAATCTGGTATGTGATGCATGCTTATTTTACTGAAAATTATATGTTGTTTAATCAAAGTGATACCAACTTCATTCTAGAATACGTAAGATTTAAGATAGTACAGGTATTGCAGATTGGTGTTGAAATGTTTTTAAAGAAGCTTGTGGGGAGAGTTTGAGTGGGGACAGTTTGAATCACAGTAGCTTATTGCAAAGATCTTTTAGCTACTTTCTTTTACTGTATTGATTTTCTAATGCCAAGTGACATGTTTGTTTAGTCTTTTTTTTTTTTTTTTTCACACCACAGAAACATGGACCATCAAACCTACTTTTGCATCACCTAGTTCGAGATGTGAAACAGGTAACAGACATAAGAAAGGCTGGGGAGCAAAAATAGTAGCTTAGAACTTCACTGTCCACTGGCACACTGCTATTAGGTAATATAGAGGAATTCTAGGAATAGAAGTGATGTGTTCATTACCACACTCCGATAGCTACTAAATGGTTTTATCTTCATCCCACTGATCCCCCTAAGCAATTAGCTAGCATAGTACTACTCAGTGCTCCCAAGGGTCCTGTACCTTAATTTCAAAGCCAAGCAGTTCGTGTAGATCAGACTCTTTTTCTCAAGTTACTGAAGTGACATTATGAAGTGATTGTACAAAAGACTTAGTGAATTAGTGCAGTAATTATGCTAATTGCTTTAAGGTTTTCTTTTTTCCTCAAAGGTAAAACAGTCTTTCCTTGTTCAGCAGTAACAAAAAGATACTGGGGCAAGATATAATATTATTTAGTGTGCTGCATTGCCTAGGAGAACAGAAGGTGGCAGTGGATGACTACTGCGTGGAGCACTGGTGCCATTAGTAGTTTAGTGACAGCCTAATTATTTGGCTACACCGTTAATTTATTGTGTGTTTCTGTTATCTGTTGTACCTCACAGCACCTCTTAGCCAGGAAGGGATGAACTGTTCTTTCTGCATCTAGTCTTCATGGCAGGAGGTGCCTAGATCCAGAATTAGATTAACTGGCTAATTCTTTCCAGGGTATGAATGCTAAGATAAAATAAAATGGCAAGTCTGACTGTTTGCAGACTTCTGTGGTTACAAGTAGTGAGATTTCTGGTATGATTTTCTTATTGTGGGTGACTTTCATGCCAATCTCATTGATGGTTTTGTAGATAGGTGCAAGGTATTCTGGTCTCCATAGTAAGCTATCTTCTGTGTTTTTCTATACCAGTGGTCATATTTGAGGTCTAATTTATGTGACAGATCTGGAAGATCTCAGTGTCAAAAATACATTTAACTTTTCCAGGATGAGAAATCTGTCTTTCTCACTGATACTGAAGTGATTTCCTCCTTGATATGATCACTCTTCTAAAACCCATGGCCTGTTTACATCTCAGGACACTCTGGGAAAACTCAGGCTGTGATCTAAAGGGAAGCTTTTGGCACTTGTAATAGTGGAATTCAGGTAGAAAATGGGTGCACAATTTCAAAAGTTTCTATGCTGTTGGGTAAGCTAAACTTGCTTGGGACCTGCAAAGAGGTCCAAGCGCTGAAAAGCCCGCTTCACCTGAGCTTCTGTAAGCATGCATAAATGCTCTGTGAATGGGTTGTGCAGTTGCAGTCTTATTAAATATGGTAACACAGTAGGTAGGACAGTCACCAGAGTGATGCGACCATGGGTTTGAGACCATTTTCTCCATCAGTGTGACAAGCTTTGCTGCTGCTACATTTGAATGTCTGCCCTCATAGCATAAAATACAATTTTTAGCACAGAGGAGTATCCACAAAATAGGTAGCCACAAATACTTCCCAACTCCCAGTGACAGAGCTGGCAATCTGTATCCTGTGAGACGTGCTTTTCCCCCAGAGTGCTCAGCATGTTGGTGCCTTCTTGTTCCCCAGGGCTGAGTGGCCTTAGCTGGCTGTACTGAGGCTTGCCACTAAAGTCTATTGAAAAAAACTCAGTTTAATGAAGAAAAAAAAAAAAGACTTTTCACAGTCTGAAGGGCATCCACCACTAGGAGTACAATAACGCCTCTGATCCCATTTATGTACAGGACCATTTTTTGCTTCCAAGAGTTGTAATTTAAGGTTTTACCAATAATCTTTAAAATCTGCATGGAAGTAATCTGTTCTTCAGCTAATGCATCACAAAGCTTGTGTCTTGGAAGAAAAATGGAGCTAAACTGGGAAGCAGTGGTGCTTTAAACAGAAGTGGTGAGGGACTCAGAAGGTACAGCTAATGCACATGCAGCTGCTATCCTAGTTATCATGACAGTCTTGAGCCTCTATAAAAGATTACCAGTCTCCAGGAACTACTCTGTAACATTAAATACTTGCTTCATCCTCTTCTTCATCTTTAATGAATGAGCTAGTTTAATGAGCAAATTGTACCATGTTCGTTTTCTCTTGTTATGAGAAGAAGATGATTTTTATTAGTGTCTCTGACTGTTGGTGATTAACCTGAAGAGCCATTATCCTCACTGTTGAATGCATCTTGTCTTGTGAACATTGTAATATATGTCCCTATGTGATATGGGTGCAGTGGACTGTAGACGTCACACTTTTGAGGCTGAAAATGTGGATGTGCCTGTGTTCTCCCTCCTAGGGAGTTTCATATGCATAATGAGTGTGTACACTTTACTGACAGACGCAGGAGCTCTCACTTGCACTTTCTTCCAGACTCCCATCGTAGTAGTAAGGCTCTGACATGGTTGGATGTTGCATATAATAACATCATGAAATGCTTGTAAAATTTGGTTTCAGAATACCGTTTCCTTGGATTACAAGATATCTCTGATTGATATTGGGCTGGTGATAGAGTACCTCCTTGGCGGAGCTTATCGGAGCAGCTACACAAGGAAGCGTTTCCGAATTCTCTACAATGATCACTACAGAAAACACAAGGTAACTTTTGTGCGGTGGCCAGCACTGGTCACCAAGAAAAGCCAAAATGTGACACCTAAAAATATCTCAGGTTGTCATTGTGGTTTGTCTGAAGAGCATCAGTTAAATGTATGCCAAGTTTGTCTGTTTTATGAAACTCTGCCAACTGTGGAGAGGTTGCAAGTAAAATGGACAAATCTTTCCCCAAACTACTCCGTGTCTCCCTAAACCACAAGTTGTTGTTAAATTAACTGTTAGTTCAGTAAATGTACCTTTGTGTCCTGTAGCTGGGTTGTGTTCTTTGTCTCTCGTTCATCAATAAGGCTTGTACCAACCACTGTTGGGGGCCTACAGGAAAGCTGGGGAGGGACTTTTTACAAGGGCATGTAGTGACAGGACGAGGGGTAATGGATTTAAATTGGAAGAGAGCTTGCCCAGGAAAATTGTGGATGCCCCATCCCTGGAGGTGTTCGAGGCCAGGCTGGATGAGGCTTTGAGCAACCTGGTCTAGTCGAAGGTGTCCCTGCCCATGGCAGGGGGCTTGGAACTAGGTGGTCTCTAGGGTCCTTTCCAACCCAAACCATTCTATGTTTCTATGATTCTATGATACTAGCACTTTCATTTTCCACATTGACTGTCCAAAGCCAGTCACTTGAAAACAGCATAAACTTCCTAATAAATTAGCTGGATATCATTCCCAACATCACAGAAGGAGCAGATTTACCGTATAAGAATTCTCCCCAGCTTTTGGAGTAGAACTGGACTTTGATTAAAGTACT
Source organism: Pterocles gutturalis (assembly GCF_000699245.1). Lineage (NCBI taxonomy): Eukaryota > Metazoa > Chordata > Aves > Pterocliformes > Pteroclidae > Pterocles > Pterocles gutturalis. Next base: position 31,053 of record NW_010120290.1, read on the forward strand.
TCCATATGTTAAAAAACAAACAAAAACCTCTCATCCCCAGGTACTGCTTTCATGAGTAGTAGAAGAATGAGGGTAGGCACTTGAAAGAGCTTCCAAGTTGAGTGATTCCAACCATGTTGTTGTTGTTGTAACTGGTGGATGCTATTGGGGAAATCAGTATTTTGAATTTAGAGATTCAGAAAACTATATTTTTTTTTAAGATTTAGATGCGAAACAGGCTATTTTGTCCTTGATGTTATAAGCTCCAGTGATTGCTGACTCACTAGTTTTTGAATAACATGAGTTTCTACAGGCACCATTGCAGTCAGAGATAAATACAGGCAAACCTCTAATTTGCATTTTTCTCCTTGTCTTTTATGGTATGCTTTTGGAGCTAGAGAGTGCTCTCCAGCTTTTCTCAGAGCCTGTCTCATTCCCTTCATCAAAGTAATCAGATGGGTAGCAGAATAGGATCTGCTGAAAGTACTTTGCATTCTCAGTTCTTCAGAACAGCTCAGCCTTACAAATACAAGGTAATATAATTGCTTATTCTAGACTTTGCTTAGGACATATTAAGCTGATAATAATTTTATTGAGATATTTTAGATATATGTTGGTCAGGCTGCTAGTTATCATAATTCTACTTAAATTCAAGTAGAAACAATGGTTTACTGCTCACTGTCTGTGAAGTATGGGCCTTGCAAAGTTATGTTGAAATCAAGCTCAGACTTCTGTGATACTTTTTAACTTCCATCCATTTGTTGCTAAGAGGTTTCATTCACTGAAATGTAGTACCACCAAATTTCTGAACAACATGCATGGGTGAAAAATCTTCGTATTTTTAAGCAATAGTAGGAATTCTCAGATTTTCTTGATGTTTTCTCATTATTGCTTACTACAATAACTACAGTAAGCCTGCTAAGAAGAGATATGGTTCTGATATGTGGAAAATTATGACAGAGTATTTTCTTTCAGAGAAAGAATAGAAGAGCAAAATCACCACGTACACATATCTGACAGACAAAATGTAAAGTAGAATGAATTTAAATAGTTTTACTGGAATCAATCTGAGACAAAATGAACCCATTATAGCACTGAGACAAACTCACTTATACCAGTGAAAATTTTTCTTTGCCTTTAATAGAGAAATATGCGGATGTGAAAGTATAGTGAGTGTACAAGTGTGGCAGACAGTAAGAATCATCTTTAAGTATCATGAGTCCATGGCATATGTTTCAGTCTACTGGTTGCTTTTTCTCCTGCCATGACACCAGTAAAAGAAAAGAGTGAAAGTAGGATCTTGGTATCATGGGGTTTGGAGACTGCCCAATGCTATGGAAGAGGAGGCTATAAATGGCATGGGTACAAAGCAAGGAGTGTTTTTCCTTCACTGATGTTACCAGTTTCTTAGCATTGACAATCTGAATGTGATACTAGCTGTGGTTTATGATTTAAATGTATATAACGATTGAACAGTTTGCTACTTGCAGTTCAGATTTGCGTGCAGTTTTATCTGAATTAATCTGAACCTCAAACATTCGTTGGGATTTTCTTTTTTTTTTTTTTTTTGAAAAACAAATTTATAGGAAAGGTCCACTGCTTTCCATAAGTGTAAGAAGAAATCAAAAGATGATATAAACTTTGCAGAGAACTATGAGTCATCTGGCTTTATCTACCCCTATAACGACCTCCTGGTTTGGGCAGTATTAATGAAAAGGCAGAAGATGGCAATGTTCTTCTGGCAGCATGGAGAGGAAGCCATGGTCAAAGCTGTTGTGGCTTGTAAACTCTACAGGGCGATGGCACATGAAGCTAAACAGAGCAACATGGTGGATGACACTTCAGAAGAACTCAAGAAGTATTCAAAGTATGAGTTCTCCACTTTCTTCAGTTAATAGAGTTCTGCAGTGCTTAGAATGATTAGATATTTTCCTAATCCACTAAGAATTTGTAAGGCCAGTGGTACAATGGACTACAGAGTATAAAAGAAATACTTTCAGCTGCCCACTATTCGTTTTATGTAGTGGAGCTATGTATTGGTCTGCAGTCTGGTTGAGAGTTACAAGAAAGCTATTAGCATGTTATCTAATTGTATATTTGAAAATTAAAATACATATGAGTAATGTGTGGCTCACTCTCTGTTAAATGGTCAAGTGGAAGATTGAAATTTCCCTTACAGCTTCCCCTGCAGTTCACCTTTTTAAAAAGCCATATACACGCCTATGTGTTCAAATCTGTAACGTAGTAATAAGGAAGCTAAAATCAGTACTTAAATCCTGCTCTGTGTAAGACCTAAAGAAAAATGTATGCTGAAATAATGGAGTGAATAAAAAATGAAGTAGACCAGTTTGTAGCTTAATGTTAGCGTTTTCTGGTAGGTTTTTCTTGTTAATGATGTATTGTATGCTTTGTAGACATCGTACCTCAGATGCAGAGTACAATATGATGTGCTGTCTTGTTTTTCACGAAGCTCCAAAGCTTAATTTAGCGGAAGATGTAATTTCCTTGAGGAGGCTTCCCTACAGAAATGTTTAAGAGCCAGTGTTTGCTCACAGTGGTGATGTGTCTGTTGTTGAAGGATATACACAGAACTTCATGGGGTCCATTTTGATTGCTCAGTGAGATTAGGAACAAAACAAATTTAAAAATAGGAAACAGGATGACCCTAAACCTTGTGATTGGGACTTAATAGTTAAATTTACTCCCCAAATTATTTTTCACTAGAAAATGGAAAAAAGGGAGAAGGCATGCCTACTGAGATTGTTAGCTGAACTTTATTTAATGGAGTTTTCAACCCAACCTCTTTGCAGCGGTAATTCTGAGTTTTGACTGATCCCTGTTACATTGACTGTTAATTCCTTTCTGCTACAGGGAATTTGGGCAGCTTGCCTTAGATGTGCTGGAGAAAGCATTCAAACAAAATGAGCAGATGGCCATGAAGTTGCTGACCTATGAACTGAAAAACTGGAGCAACTCAACTTGCTTGAAACTAGCAGTATCTGTGGGGCTGCGGCCTTTTGTATCCCACACTTGTACACAGATGCTGCTGACCGATATGTGGATGGGACGTCTGAAGATGCGGAAGAACTCCTGGTTTAAGGTAACATCACTCTAGCTTTTTCTGAGCATTTAGATGCTGTTTAGATGCTTTATACTTGTCTTTGTGCTTATGAACTTTTCTAATGCAGCTTCAGAGAAATGTCCTTAAGCACGGATTGGAATGTGAACATCTGGGAGGGAAAAGAAAGGCAAGGAGGCAGGACAGTACTTGCTTCTGTTTTACTTCTTTGCAAAAACAGCTGTGGGATGACATTAGGAGAATGTCTGTGAGGTTTTCTTTGCTGTTACCATTCTCTCAGCACCCTTCAGTCCCTCCCCACCTGCTCTTGCTGCCCTGCGTTGCTGGTTCTCTGTCAGTGTGCTGGTGGGAGGAATGCCCTCCAGATGCAGGGAGCAGTATCTGAAGTATCCCCAGATACCATGACACTTTTTAAAGCCACAGAACAATCAAGAGCAACACACTTCTTCGGAGTCTGTAGGAGTGTGGTACAGAGATTCCTTGCACCAGTGGCTCCCTCCCAGGCCAGTGGAATTGCACTGGGTTTGTGCTGGCACCATGCATGGCTGACTATGACCTCAGGTCTATGTTATTATGGCTGAATTAATTTCCTGATTCTTGTGTCTCTCTTTTAGGTCATTATGAGTATTCTCCTGCCACCCACCATCTTGATGCTGGAGTTTAAAAGCAAGGCAGAAATGTCTCATGTGCCTCAGTTTCAAGACTTCCATCAGTTCACATGGTATCATGGGGATCAGAGCCCAACTAGCAATAAAGATGCCTTGTCTCTGGTTAGTCTGTGATGATCAGTCATTTGTGTGGCAGGGCCTGTCTGTTTACCACGGCAAAATCCTGAGGAGTAAGTGATTAGCTGGAAGTGTCAGGGCCCTAATCTTAAGAAGTAGGGGTTTGATCTGTGGTTTGGATAGAGACTGAAGTGACCTTGGACAGATCACTTCATCTGTCGTGGGTGTCACTTCTGTACGGGTCATAATGAGAAAATCACTGCCAGCCTCACAGAATTATAATGAGATGATAATTATCTGTCATTACGCAGGTATTTGAGGGCACAAAGTCTATTCAAGCTGCAGACAGATACGTATGTAATCTTGTATACCGAATAATCTAAGAATGGTTTCATATCATACACAAAAACACATCCTTAAAACTCAATTCAGGTTGCCCAGTCGAGGTCTCCAAAGCAGGAAAACAGCAGAACTGAGGCAGTTCAGGTCTCGTCCTCTCCAACTCACTCCTCCCTCCCACCTTGCTTGGCCAGCAGCCTCTGCCTCACATCTCAGTCACAGCCTCTCCCCCTCCCCATGGCCATCCTTTGCTCTTAGTCTTTCCTTGAGATTTTGTTTCCTGAATTAGATCATAGCCCTTCCAGAGGTCTAGCTCCTGCTCTCCTTGTTGAAAGACAGGGTACCTCTCCTTTGGCATTGCTTGAGCCTAGCAGAGGTGCCATTTAAAGCACAGGAGAAGCACTGTACTTTGGGTTTAGTCACCTGAACTAAATCCTGAAACACTCTGCAGGGACCTGTGGTTGTGCAGATGTCCTTCTTAGGTCTGTGTGTCTCCAGCAGAGGTGAAATCTTTGCCTTTTAAGATCTGAATTCCCCCAGACTTCTGCTAAGCAGAATTGCCTACCTTTTCTTCTTCTCATTCTCCACAAAGCATTCCTTGAACTGAAAATTTCCAGAAGTTTTCGGTCTGAAGTAGATGGCAGACATGGAGAATTTCCATCCAAAAGGGTAAATGTTGGAGAGGTGCTAACCAGTGAAAACAGGATTGTCAAGTGAGTGCTGTCAGGCAATCTTTCTTTCTCTGCTTATCTTACAACAGACAAGCATTGTAGATTGCTTGGGACCTTCTCAGTTAACTTGCAATTTGTGTAAAAGAAAAGAGAGTGGATTGTCTTTGAGGGCTTTCGCAGCAGTATGGTAGGCCTGTCAATGCCACGCTTGTGTTTTCTCCCTCTGATGCAGAAAAAATGCTTGAAGCCATCATCTCCTGCTGTGCCTGTCTAATATAGTCAGTTCAAAAATGCTTTTTATGGGGTTAGGTAACAGCTATGATGCAGAGGATAGACCAGTTGTAATTATTTGCAGCAGGACCACGCTTGCAGTCTGGTAGAAGGTAACACAGCAACATGCATAAGCACTTTTCTGATCTGCTTCAGACAGGGCTGATTCCTTCCTGCACTAGCAATAAGCTTAACTTCTGATTTTATTTAATATTGAATGTTGTTTAAAACAAAAGGCTGAGCTACTGCTTTTTCTTACTCTGATATGGAATATTACAGAAAAAACATGCTGAAAATGTCAACAGTGTACATGTGGCATGTAGAGCACCTTTCATACACAGTCATAAATTCCAGCAACCTGCTGCAACTGGAAATTGCACTCTTTCGTGGGACAAATTCTCTCTTTCACCTTGGAGGATCTGGTGTTAATACATTGGGATGATTCTGTGTATCAAATTCTCTGGTTTAACACTTTTCTCAGTCTAATGTGATTAAAAAAATCAGTTTTCCCCTGATAATCCGAGGAAACATTGTGTAATAGGGGTAAATACATCACATAAAACCTGCTATAATGCAGATGTCTAGTAGCAGCAAGTTTTAGCATTTATATTAGCCAAAACAAATGACCAGCATTGAAACAAAACTGAGCAAGGTAGTTTTGTTCCTTCAGCCTTGCCCAGCTATTAGCTATTTATAGTTCCTCTAGGCTTCTCTCCATTATCTCTGAAAACTCCTTTCATCAACTTCTGGTTTTGACACTTGCCCACTGATGAGAGTCTGCAGCTCTTCTTAGGCTTCAGCAGAAATCAGATATTTGTACTTTCAGAGGGGTACTCGGACAAGTGTCAAACTCTGGATTCAGAATCAAGTGTGTTTTCTCTTTTGTTTTGTTTTGGCTTTGTTTTTTGTTGTTAATTTACTGAAGACAATAAAGAGGTTACCTGCATTTTTTAGGCAGATCTTTGTAGGAGAGTACTTATTTCATCCTCATCTTCTAATCAGGCATAAAATACATCAAAAATAGCAATTAGATTCCGTATTTAGAATGTCACTGTCTTGACATTTTCTGTGCAAGTGTGTACATGAGCAGAAATGTAATGCTCATGCACTTATTTCAGAATGTACCACAGTTGTCGCTGGAGTTTTAGCTAATACAGTTATGTCATATTGGAAATTATTTATCTGCATTTCACAAATGGGGAAAGAGAAACCCAGAGTGATTAAGTGACTTTGCTTGAAGACTTAAAGAGATGTGTGGCAGAAACAGGAGTGGATTCAGGTCTGCTCATGGCCAGGCCACTGCCTGTAGTCATAAGAGCAAACTCTAAATGAGTATTTATAGTGGAAGTGTGTGCATGTTAATTATTGCAAATGAGATGGTTGTAACCAGACAAAATCAAGCTATAGTAGTGGTTTGTATATTCAGAACAAAGCTTAAACATCTGTGCCTGTCTTCCCTCTAATATGACACAACCTTTGCAATCATAGACCCTGGTTTCTTACTTTTAAAATTCTGTTTCCTTTTTTAAGAAGGATTATGATGTGGAGAAGATTGCTCAGAAGTCTGATGAAAGCCAAGTAGATGGTGGACAAGGAAACCTGCCTGGCACTAGAAAAATCTATGAGTTCTACAATGCACCAATTGTCAAGTTCTGGTTTCACACGGTTGGTCATCACACTAGAACTCGAACTGCCAAAACCCTCCTTTGATCCTTCAAATACCACTTGCTGTTGCTTTTACTTTGTCTAGCATGTATTTACAGACAGTTAGTGGTGGGGATGGATAGGAAGATATTTTAATATTTCTATCACAATGAAGTGAAAAGGTTTTCTGCTAAAATAATGTAGCTGCATTAAAAAAAAAAGCAAAAAAAAACCCAATTATAAGGAACTAAAGAAAAACTGGAGCACAGCTTTTTGCAGTAGTTAATTGTACATGTAGAGAGAGCTTTGAAGCTGGCCTCAAATACCTTAAATACCTTACAGTTATTTGTGTCCCTTTCTTTAGGAACTGTTTCTGAAGGGGTGAATATTAGTAGGAGATCATTTACTATAGAGAAATATGCATTTGTTAAATCAATTTTAATAACTAACCCTGTGTCAGTATGTAGGGCTTAGGATGTTTAAGATCAGACTGCCTGTTGGGTCAGACCACCATGTGCATAAACGGTTTTTAATTTAACAGGGTGTGTTAACTGCTTGACAGGTTGTTAGTCTATCGTCTCAGATACATTTACACTGTGTTCTGATACCTTTAAAATGTGTGCTTTCCACCTGATATTATTCTTCCTGTGTTTGGAAGGCATTGATTAACCTGCAGTGATTCGTGTAGCATTGAGAATGGTTACTTGCTCCTAGAGAAGGTTAGGATAAAAGCATATAACACTGCCAGTAACGGTGTGCAGATAGAATAGTCTGTTTCATATACAGGTTTGGGGCCCAGGTGAACATATGCTGCAGTAGTTTCCAAATGATACTTAAGGATATTCCCATAAAAGTACTTTGGAGAACTGGAGGACCTCAAGAAAAACCTCACAGTGCCCTAGTGGTCAGAATACATATAGTCAGGCTAATCACCTGTTAATATGTTTGCAGAAATTTGTTGGAGATTTTTGTGCATATGGATTATATACCCTGTGTTTTGTAGATGGCGTACATGGTGTTTCTCATGCTCTTCACTTACACCGTGTTGGTGAAGATGGAACCAAGACCAAGTGTGCAAGAGTGGCTTGTTATCATTTATATTTTCAGCACTGCTATTGAAAAAGTCAGGGAGGTAAGGTTTTCCATCCACACTTCTCATCTGTAGAGGATGTATTATAAACCAGAGAATACCACAAATCTAGAATACCAGAAGAATACCAAATCCTGCATTCTTCTTGTAGAGAATTTAACAGAGGGAAGAATTATGCAGGACTATTTTTACTGAAAAGTCTTTTATTTGAACATCAGTACTTGGGCTTTGAAAACTGCATCTTGAAGTTTGTCCTTAAATCTCTATTTTTCTGTATAAAGCCAGTGGTAATATGCAGGTTGCTTGAGAGTGATTGTGCTGAATTGAGATTTGGAGCCTCAATGTAGGCACGTTTCTTAATTTTATTGAGAGGACCATTAGATTTCTTATAAGAAATGTGGAACTGTCTTTAGATTTTCTTTGAGTGTGGACATTGTCATCAATTAATAGATGTTATGTGTAGAATAATCTATGGCTCTTCATCAAGTCTAACTGACCCTCTGTAAATTAAACTGGAAAAAAAACATCATCAACTTTTACTTCTGGATTCACTGAGCATGGAAAAATGATGTTCCAATCAAAATTAATGGCAATTACTTGGAGTTGATTAGACCCAAGTTTCTGAACACAACTTGCACTCCAAACCTGAGCCTGGGGACAAGGGCAGCTATGTATTTCCCAAATTATTTTATCTTATCAGACATGTCTTCACTGTAGAATCAACATATACTAAACAATAGCAGTGTGAATTGTCTTTTATAAAAGTTTTGAAATGCTGTACTTTTAGAGAAGTAAAACTGCAAAAAAGTAGTCACAGTTCTGAGTGAAGGATCCTATTACAACAGATCACTCAGAAGGGTGCAACATCAGCACCAGAGAGGTGAAGGATTTAGAAATCCTCCTAGAGGGGCAGCAAAAATACTGGGAATATATTGAAGCTTGGATAAACATACACATTCTGTGGCTGCATGAGATAAAATTGAAAAAATCTATACAAGGATTGTCTAATTGAGAATAACTTAAATGTGAAATAGCAAGCACTTTGGAAATCACTTCTGCTGTTGCATTGTGTTGATGGTGGGACAGTGGAAACAGCTCTTCTTTCTGGCATTAACATTCATTGGAGACTTTGAAATTCATGTCTGCTGCTTGATTTTCTTTGTCCATCTGCTAGTTCTGGTCTGCTGGCAAAGACTTTGTAGGACACTGTGTCTTCCACATGCAGCTAATTAACTGCTGAGGGCCATGTTATATATAACTGGAAACCTCTATTTATCTAGGTTGTATCAACTAATTGTTAAAGCCTTAGGCCCTGATCCTGCAACTCGTTCCTCATGTGAATTAAACAGCTGAACTGAGTAGGATCACTTGTTTACATTAATGTGTTCATATGCGTAAATTCTTGCAGGATCAGGGAATAACACTTTAAAATCTCTCCTTTGCTTGGTACTTATCAGTGTGATCTTACATAGCAGTGCATAATTGGCCTCACTTGAGCAATGTGCAGAGGTTTTATTTACAGGTGCCCAAAGATTCCAACTTCACATGTTTGCTCAGTGAAGCTTAAAATCCCTTTGGGGCACCTCACAGTTCAAGGAGTGAACATTTTATTCTTTACCTTGCTAGTTGCCAGCACTCCTTTTTAAGCGTGTCCTTGGTGGAATACAAGGATCTTTCTTTATATTTTCAGTATGAAATAAAAGGCATCAGTTATTTTCCCATCAGCAAGGTTAGGCTGGTGTTTTCCATTACTTAGGGGCTTTTGAAAGGGCTATTGCAGGTCGTGCCCATTCTTCTAGAAAATACTCATTAATTTATAATGGTACATGTGCGTAACAGTCCGATACTGGTTCCTCTTTTCTGTTGAGGAACATGCTCTTCAGGGAATGGATTCAGGCTTAGAATCCATTTTTCTTTAGGAAGAGCTATCCTATTTGGTGTGGCATACTTGAGCAATACAACCCTATAGATTAAGTACAAACATCAATTAACAGTGAATGGCAATATGCAGTATATAGGCCTGCCAAAAAAAAAAAAAAAAAAGGAAAAAAGGGATAGATTCCTAAATATCGTGAAACAGTTCAGACAGAAAAGGTTAAAGAAGGTATCTGTGTTTTTAATGGATTTTCATTGGTTTGTTTTTTTTTTTTTCCACATTCTACTCAGGTATTTATCTCAGAACCTGGAAAATTCTGCCAAAAAGTGAAGGTGTGGATTTACGAATACTGGAATTTTACTGATTCTATAGCTATCATCCTGTTTATGATTGGTTTTGGCTTGCGCTGGTCTGACCCCCCTGTTCAAACTGCAGGGAGGCTTCTTTACTGCTTGGATATAATATTTTGGTATACTCGGCTCCTTGATCTTTTTGCTGTGAATCAGCATGCTGGCCCATACCTGACAATGATTGGGAAAATGGTAGGTATTATGCTTTGGATTAATATTTCTTTAGTTAAGACATTTATTGAGGGGTGTGTAAAGGTCAGAAGTGACAGAAAAGAATGATGGTCAAAGGAGAGGTCACCTAATAATCCATAGTGGATGTATTACCTGAAAATACCATGTCTTTTTCTGTTTGTGAGTTAACCATATTCAGATTTCAGTTCTCTCTAATTTATTAATTATTTGAATTTATTCACAAAAGCCATTTTTGCTTCATTTCTTAGAGGTTTGCATTTGAGTTGAGTTTCTGATCCAGCTTGATAATAGGAGAAAGAAAAATCACTGTCTCTTGCAGACAGGCTCAGTACTATAGATAATTCCCCCAGCTCTTGGAAACTGTCTCATTATTATTTTACATTTGGATTCAAATAATTATATCCCATTTTAGCAGGCAAAATTTCTCTGAGATCAAAGTTAATTCTTTTCTCTTTTGGTATTAAAACTGCTGCCGAACTGCTGCCTAGTCTTGAGGGACATCTGCAGATTCCCTCTGTAATTTCTCTCAGTTATTGGGAACTATCTTATTAATACTTTTATATTCTGTCTTGCATAGTAATTCCAATTCAGTGTTAGAAGGCAAAATCAGTTTCATTGCTATTCCTTGCTCTCAATATGGAAGAAATACCACTGAGGAAAGGCACTATCAATAAGGTCTCTGCATTTTCCAAATCTTGCTTAAGGTCTCAATAAGGGCTTGAGAGGTAAGAAGGATTTGTGGCCTTTTTAGTCCAAGATGAGTTTAACCTATATAAAATACTTGGGTAGTTCAGGTCATAGAAATAAAATATTTTTATTTCCTCCAACATATTAGATTATTAGCCCTGTTTTTGTATTCTGATTTGTAAAAGTGGTGATTGATACCCATCCCTAAAATGTATGTCTCCTTTACATATAATTAACACAGATAATTCTTTTGTGCAAACATGTCTTCCAGACAGCAAACATGTTCTATATTGTGGTCATGATGGCCATAGTCCTGTTGAGTTTTGGAGTGTCACGAAAGGCAATTCTTTCACCAGAGGAGCCTCCTTCTTGGACTCTGGCGCGAGATATTGTATTTCAGCCCTACTGGATGATGTTCGGTGAGGTCTATGCTGGAGAAATAGATGGTAGGTAATTTTCACAGTGCAGCTCAACAGCTTAAATTTAATATGTGCAGAAACATGTCCACTTTGGGCTAGTAGAGTTTTGACTACATATTGAGTCTATTCTTTGTCAAACAATTTTGATTCTGGTATGTGTACGTCCTTAATGAGTAATACTGCATGAATAAAGGTGAGAATATTAGTTTCTTTGTTAAAAATAAAGATTAAGCTTTAAAAACCTTCAAATTTAGCTTTTTCAAATGAAGTATATTGCAAAGCTCAAAGCAAAGCACATAGGAAGTAATACTAGGCTAGTTCATGGTCAGGGGATCTGGCCGTTAAATGAATTTCCAATTAGACAAATCCAAAGCTGCTGATCTCTTGGAGAAAAAACTACAAAGTTGCCTTAAAGGAAGAAAGAATAAAGGGAAACAAAAAAGGTAAAATAAGACAGAACAAATATTTTTTCACCATAGTAAGAGTTACCTGGCATCATTGTAAAACAGATAACATAGGAGAACATAGAACCAATCAATGTAAGTAGGAAAAATGTCAAATGAAGTCTTGATTGTGGCTTTGACCTTGTCTCAGTAAGAGAGAAAAAACAGGCACTGAAGGAGGTATTTCAGCATTACAGATGGAAGGCACTCTCATGCTGCTAGGTGATGGGTACAAGTAAAACAGTCCCTGAAATAGGAGAGTAGATATGCAAATAGATACAGATATTTAAGATACATAGTTCAGCATAGACCTGATTGATTAAAATAATTTCAGATGCTGCATCCGTTCTTGTTGCTGAAATAATCACTTGATGGCTATGTATTTTGGTTGTGTAGTTCAGAATTACTGCAATGAAAGGACACTGTTAAGTTTCACAGTTTAACCACTTATTAATGATAAACCTTTAGAAATTTGACACTTCCCAAATAAAGCTATGGTTTCTCTAATGACTATGCTGCAGAATATGTGCTGAATTTAGGGTTGCTGCCTTATAAATATGTTTTAAAATTTCCTCAAAAGTGTAAAATTTGGTTAAAAATTATAAAAACTAAAAAGTATTTACTTTGACAATTTAAAAACATTGAGAGGGATCCCTTCATTTCTACAATTTGTTGCTTCATCTCACAAATATTCGTAGCCATATATCCTTCTGCATATGAGTTAGTGTGATCTTAGGGATGCTGAAAAGGAGTAACAGTCTGGTAGTGACAAAGCAGCCTTTGCATCATATCCTTTCCACAGTGGAGTCAGTGAAAGCTTTGCTACTTGCTTTAAAAATCAAAGATTGAGATTTCCATTTACTTGAGGGTGTGCCATTTCCCAAATACATTTCAGCTGCATCATTTTTCCCCTTAACAAAACGTTGGGGGAACTGTCATAAGAACTGATATGTATGGAATCGTGTCTACAGCTTCTGAATGGCAATGGAAACTGTGGGGCAGTGAAGAGGTCTCAGATCTCCTTTACGTGGAGGTAGAATTTTTTGTTGGAAATTTAGTAATGTATCTCAGTGAAAGTAACAAGGACTATTGTTTCTTGCTCGGGCAAATGAGGAACACATGCTGTTGCTGTGCTCTGCTCTGTTTCCCATGCTAACCATCCTGTGTATGTCCTTTGCTTTCAGTCTGTGAAACCAATGAAGACTGTCCTCCTGGCTCCTTCCTCACACCATTCCTCCAAGCTGTCTACCTCTTTGTGCAGTACATCATCATGGTCAACTTGCTTATTGCTTTCTTTAAGTAGGTACCATGGTATATTGCTGCAAAATAAAAAGCAAATAATAGTGTTCTGCCAAAACTGCAAAAGCCTTTCACCAAAAATTCCCTATCAGGGGCGTGTTGCTGGTGGTTGTTACCCCATCTTCCATGAGGATCCAGTGATAAAAAAGGAATGGCGGAAGCAAGAGGGTGGGAAGAAGGGGTTGGTGAGCAAACACCTAAACTAGTTGGCAAGCAGGCAACACTAATTAAGCTCTGAAGGAATTTGTCTTTTGTTCATAAAAGTTGTATTTGTTGTACTGAGAGCCTGTATAATGTTTGTCATAGGGTAGCCCAAGATTTAAGTTGTCAAAAAACTAGAGAAGGTATTCAAGGGACGAGGGTATTGACTTTGTAGGAAAATGTTCTTCCTTTAGGAAATAATTTGAAACTTCCTGTTGTTTGGTGCAATTTGATGTGTTCTAGACTGAAATCTAACTGTAGAGTTTTTACCTACCTGCTTTTTAATGTTTGCTGCCAGAGTAGGAAGAATCTTTACTGTAATTCTCTAGTAATTCCTAGTGATTCTCCAGCAATTAATCAGTGTCTTTACAGTAATTCTAACCTTTCAAGTTTTAACGGGGAAACCCTTGTAGTGGATCAAGTTCTGTAAAATATCAGTAAAGAACCATCTAACCTAAGTAGTTAATTATTTTTGCCTGGAGTTCTAGTATTTCTGGGGAAGAAAAAGTCAGTTGTAGGTTAAAACAACTTCAAATGAAGAAATGTAGTGATTAATATTCAAGAAAACAGAATGATCAAATCTCATTTTGTTCCCACTTGCATTTAGAACTCCCTTTCCTGAAATTGTAGCAAGGCATGAGGGTTTTGGGGTTTTTTTTGTTTTTTTTTTGTTTTTTTTGTTTTTTTTTTTAATACACAGCTGTGAAACTGTAATTTGAATTATTTCTAGATTTAAACCTTCAGCAACAATGGTATGTTAAATCTTCTGCCTAGTGATTTGATTGTTCCAGAAGTGGGACCAAAAATGGAATATATTTATGAGGAATATATTTAATTATGCTCCCATAAGCAAAGCTGATGTTTTTGTGATTGTGTGTGGAGTATGATGGTGCAACTGAAATTACGGTGCCAGAAACCACAAAGTTGCTTTCCTGTACTTGGGTGTATGTTAGTAGATTCAGGAAATTATTCACTGTAGCAACAGTCATATTTAGTAATGTAAAGGTTCCAAAAAGTGCCCTGCAGTGGAATCGCTTGTGTAGCTGCCTCTTGCAGCAAGTATATTGGTTAGGGGGCATGCAGTGAGAAGCAGCAGAACCATTTTGTTAACACTGTTCCCTTAGCCTGACTCCTACATTTAATCCAGTCCAAAGAGTCAGAAAATGCTGAATTCTCAGTTAGGCTATGTATTAAAGTTTAAATAACCTGTCTGAGATTTCAAAGCCACTTCAGGATTTTTTTTTGCCCAGTTCCCATTAATATGAATGGGAATTGGATCTCCAAATCCATTAGGCAGCTTTGAAGATCTCATTTTCAGTGCAGTAGCTGCAGGCACATGCTGCTGCTTTGTTAAATGAAAGTTGCTATGCTGATCTACTCCACTGCAGGGTTGGGACTTTTCTTCAGTGTCAGGTTAGATCTGTAAACAAGCGTCCTGTGCTGTATTGGGAATATTCCTCACAGGAGTGTTTTACCCTCATTCGCCCTCTCTCTCTGTCTCTTCTCAGTAATGTCTATTATGATTTGAAATCCATATCAAACAAGCTCTGGAAGTACAACCGGTACCGCTACATTATGACCTACCATGAGAAGCCATGGCTGCCTCCACCTTTCATCCTCCTAAGCCACATTGGGTTTCTGATAAACCGCATCTTCCATCATCGGCCCCAAAATGAACTGGATCAAGAGGAAGGAGATGTTGGACTAAGTAAGCAGAGCTAAGTTGGGGAGCAAAAGAAACAGCTGATGAGGAATGTTTTGCCACCCTTCCATCACTTTGGAGCTCAGTTCCTCAAAAAAAAAAAAAAAAATTCTGTGGGTAGGAGGCTGTTTTCATTTGAAAAACTGAGTTTAACCTGCATATCTGAGAACTCTTGTAGGAAAAAGAGACTAGGGGAACGCTTTGATTTGTATTTGGCTTTTGCTGTTCTAGATACTGTGCATCAGTTGAGATGCATCACAACCCTGAGCTGAAGTAAAGTGACAGCAACTTATTTTGTAGGAATGTAAAAAAAATTTTGAAAGAAAGTCAACAATATTGGAGGTATACATTTCTGTATGTTTGTCTTGAAAAGACCAACAATTCCTTTTTAATTGCCCAGAGAAAGTAGCCTCAGAGCCCAAGGACAGAGGAGATCCAGTGACGGCAGATACAGAGAGAGAACACAGGAACTTTCCACCTCCTCACTGCATCCTACCCTTTGTGTACTGGCTCATTGTGGCACCTTAACTCCTTAACTCCTTCACCCTTCCCAACCTGGACTTCCCCATCCCAGGGTCCTTCCTAATGACTCTTTAAGGTGGTGCCAATTCCCTGTCCCACTGTCGGCAGCTTCTGCAGCTCTGCCAGGAGCAGCCCTAGCTGCTGTGGGGAGGGGACCACAAAGTGTTGGGATGGGAATGAGTACTCAATAGAGGGGCTCAGTGGTGGGTAGGGTGAGGCAGGGGAATGGGAAGGAGGAGAGGCTGGTATCTGTTACCTGATCTAAAAAAAAAACATGGGGGAACATTGGCACATAGTATTTTAAGGCTCATCCTTTCTGATGCAATGTACATCCTTAACATCTAATAACGTTGGTGAGCAGACCCTGCCAGGTTATGCTTCACTTAGGATTTTCTCTGCTGAACATGAAGCCCTGAAGATATCTGGCACACTTACAGGTGGTTACAGAGTTCAAAAATGGGCTTAACTAATCAATGCTGAGCCTCTTTCCTGCTGCTCCCAGGCTCAGCTCCTCCATTACGACTGGATAAGTCAGCCTGCCTTTGAAGTACCACTGCTTATTTTATATGCATGCGTAGTACAAGTCACTAATATAGCATAAAGGGTGTCTTAAGATGCATTAGGCACAAGGAAGACTGGAACACTGCTTAGCACATCTAAAAGTCCTTGGATAAAAGAGGGCTCATGCTTTGCCTACACTTCTCTGAGGAGACTTTTCTCCTGTTTATGTACCTTTGTGTTCCTTTTCCATATGCCTATGCAGTGCTTGGTAAGTTTCTTCTAGTTAAATTTTGGTGTGTTATAATTAAGTGGTTTTAGCGATGGGGATCCAGTGCCACCCTGTGGAAAATCAATGAAATGACAGAGATTGAAATCAATGAAGGTACAGAGAATAAAGTCTTGGAGCCAAGAACACAAATGGGTTAGGAGAGAAATTAGCCTAGGAGGTGATCAGCTCTCCGCCGGAGTGAGGGGAGGGCCCCAGAACAGGGTGTGGTCTGCCCTGCTGAGCTGTGTGTCACAGACAAGTACTACACACTTGTAGCAAACACTGCCCTGTCACTTGGCACAGATACCCCCCTAGCAAGTATGGTGAGGCCTCTGATAGGTGGAAAGAAAAAGGTAGCTTGAAAGATGTAGAGTTTGGATCAGAGAGGCAGCTTTCCACCATATGCATTTCTTTGTATTGAATTACAATTGATCTGTTGTCTCAGAAATCTTGGTGTGCTAGAAGAATAGCATCATGAGCAGCCCAAGCTGTGGAGTATTAAACTTTTGAATGTGTTCTTTTTCACCCAGTAATCTTGCTTAATGTTTTGTACATAGGAACACGTGAAGCAATTAGGTGAAAAAAAGGTTTGTATCTCTCAGTATCTGAAAGGACTGTGATTGTTATAGGCGACTGATCCTAAATTAATGCGTGGAGCAAATTATAGTGAAATCTTTGTAAGTCTTACATATATGTACCTAAATGTTGTGAGTCACACATGTATAATAAGACAGGAAAAAGTTTGGCAGAAAATACATCTTTGTGAGCAGCCACTTTGGTATGTGCTTTTGAGGCTTTAAAAAGAAGTGTACTGGAATTTTTGTCAGTGTGGTTTTGCTCCCTGTCTGAGAAAAGATAAAAAACGTGTTTACATGTATTTTCCGTGTTGAGTCTTCCTACATAAACCTGAATTCATGGAGTTAGATTCATTCTTGTCAAGGAAGGGGGAAGAAACCAGTTCTGACAGTTTTCTTTTTTTCCCCATGGATGCTTATGAACAGTTGCATTTGTCAGCATGCCTCATACTGACTCCCACCTCCTTTGTTCAGAGCTGTACCTGAGTGATGAGGAGTTAAAGAAACTCCATGACTTCGAGGAACAGTGTGTGGAAAAATATTTTCATGAAAAGAATGAAAGCCTGAGTTCCAGTGACAGTGAAAGGATCTGTCTGACAACAAAAAGGTATGTTTTGCTGCAGATATGGCCACTATGAACATGAGGAGCAATAACATGCATAGGCCTTGCTAATTTGATGGAACTGTGTTGTGGATTGACCCAGCTAGCAGCAATTAAATACTATGCAGCCGCTCTCTCACCACCCCCCACTTCCCAGGGAATGGGGGAGAGAATTAAAGGGGTAAAGGGAAAGGAGACTCATGGGTTGAGATAGGAACAATTTAATAACTAAAATACAACAGAATTGAAAATAATAATGATAATAATAGTAATATACAAATATACAAATGAGTGATACACAGTGCAGCTGCTTACCACCCACTGGCCAAGGCTCAGCCCATTCCTGGCTAATGATTCCAGAACAGAGAAAATCCCAAAGCCACAATCCCAGAAAAGAGAGAAGAGCCCAAGAGTCCGAGAAAGAGACCCAGCTTCTAGATAGACCCTCACCTATATACAAAGAATGATGTGTATGATATAGAATATACTGTTGGTCAACTGGGGCTTCAATCCTAAACCTAAGGTAGAATCCTAAGCCAGTAGTTGTGGACTATGTTCCCTCCTTGCTTGTCCTGCACCTTTACATAAGCAAAGCATGGTAAGTTGAAAAGTCCTTGACTAAACTTCAGTATGATGTCAGCCTTCTTCTCAGCACAAATCCAGAACATAGCCCTGTACTAGCTACTATGAAGAAAGTTAACTCTATTCTAGCCAAAACAGGACAGAGTGTAATGTATTTCTTTGAACCGTATGTCAGGCTTGGCTGGGAAAACCTTGCTGTGAGTTTTGCATCGCCAGATGCGTGCAGTGTGCAGGTGGTTAAAGGGGTACAGTAAGGTATTGCTCAATTTCAGTTTTACAGACCAGATAGTACCATGAAAACATGCCAGAGGATGGCATACAATACATTTAAAGGCTTAGTGGTGCAGGAACACTAAAAGTATTGCTTGTGATTGAGAAAAACTTCTGTTCATAGACATAACCGTATAACCAAGGTGACATTTTCTGCAGTGTAGTGTCTTGGCTTGCAAAATGTCAATACACAACTGTCAGAGGGGTTTCAAAACTCTCAGTATTGGCCTAATTTAGTTTTCTATTGAAAGCAGTGGCAAAGCTGCCATTATGTTTAATGAGTTAAAAAAAGTAAGCCCTATAAAAAGTCTTACTGAATGCCAATGCTGATCGCATCTAATAAATTTGTTTTGCTTAGAGAAAGATAGCCTCTTGATCTTTGCCTGTTCATAATATGTTTTCTGCATACTAAAACAAAACATACAAGCAAAATGAATGTCCCCTGTAAAAGAGAAAAAAAAGTAACTGTTCAAAAGCTGCAGAATCGATTACAGCAAGAAGATTTCATTTAATGGATAGATATAGATCTGGAGAGGAATTTTTTTTGGAGTGCAAAGGTAGAACACACTTCACAGTGTTGCATAACATTAACACAAGAAATTAGTTTAGATGAATATAAAATTTTGGAACCCTGGTCTTTGATTTTATTCAGCTATTGGTTAAATATTACATATTTTAGTTACCCAGTGATAAAGGAAAGGAGCAACTCTTGCATATTGCCTGCAGCTGGTTTATCATTGTCTTGGTGAGAGAGCACCAGAAAGACTATCTTCAGGAAACGTGAAGATAATTGGTTAAGATTGTATCATTCCAGGCCAAGAAGTTTTTGCACTGTTCACTGGAGCTTTGAAGACCATAAAAAGAGGCTTTGCTTTTTTTTTCACCTGAAGATAACTGATGGCATCAGACATACTGAATCTGTTCCCAGAGGCCAAATAGGTTCTTGGGAAGACCTTTTTCCCAACAGTCTCCAGTATTTCAGAAATGCAAGACTATCTGTAGGTTTGTGTGAGCCTTGTCCTTTTCATACTTGCACAAGAAATGTAGAAATGCAGGATGACTGACGGACAAGAAGTATACTTCACAGCATTTTACATTTACAGCAATAGCAAAGGCAGCATTTCCAAAGCTGTGTCCTGCTGTCCATGGTTTAGTAGTTCCATGGCAAGGAATGGACGTTAGTAGGAAAACAGAAGTTTTAAAAATAGATACTCCTTGAGCAAAAGTCTGTTTTCTTAAAAGTCACTGGTTGTTGGTCCAGTAATCTGAATGACATGTTGTAGGTCTGGATGGGTTTTGTCAAATATAGATATTCATGGGAATGGAAGTCAGCGTTAAAAAATAATAATAAAGGGCTGTTTGAAACACTGACTTTTTGAGATGTGTTAATGGCTTCCTTCATCATTTGGCAAACAGAAGTAAGTATGTGTTTTAGTATTTTAATTGTGTTTTCTTTTTCTCTCTAGAGTGGAGGAGATGTTTCTGCAGCTTAAAGACGTGCATGAGAAGGTATGTTATATCAAGGAGTCTTTACTCTCCCTGGACAGCCAGCTAGGACATTTGCAAGATTTGTCTGCCTTGACAGTGGACATCTTGAAAGTCCTATCAGCAGTAGACACCTTGCAGGTGGAAGAAGCCTTACTGGCTGATACAAGACATCGAACCTGTAGGAAGCTGCCCCATAGCTGGAGCAACGTGCTGTATTCCAAGACCTTGAGCAGCCTGGAGTGTTTGTATGACAAGAAATACCACTACTACAGCATGCCACCCTCCCTCTTACGGAGCTTGGTAAGGAGTCAGTGGCCATCAGAGTGCAAAGACCATGTACTGAGGACCGAGAATAACAAGGTGGTGGCAGACAGCTCCCGAAAGATAGAAACAGAAAGTGACACACTCACTTCAGGAGTATCCTCTGAGACCAAGTCCACCCCTAGATATGGACAATTTTTGCTGGTGCCCCCTGACCATCAGGGAGGGTTTTTCTCTGAGGATGTCACCTTAAATTTGTCCTTTTTGAGCAGCCCTGCCAAGTACAGGGGCAATGCCTTCAGAGATGAACTGCAAAGTGTGGTGCAGCAAAACTTGCCAAGTGTCAGCCTCACTGGAAAAGAGCCAAAGGATTACCAATGGAGCCAGAGAGACTTTGCTATTCATTTGCCATCAGAAAAGACTAATGCCGTAGATGCTGCTCATCCTCTTGGTCTCCAGCCATCGCTGGATATTGAAAAGAGTGCAGCACCCTCCTACAATGACAGGGAGGAAACTGAAGGTGGTTATGTGAACTGGGGATTCTCTGAAGGTGATGAAAAAGGAGTTTTCAGCTCAGAAACTAAGGTGGCCCTGTGCATACATTCCACCTATAACAGTGACTGCAATTGCATGGGTAGTCCTCCCAAGCATGTCCAGATAAGAGAATCAAACTCCTTCTCCTACAACTCAGACAGGCCACGTCATAGCAGCATCAGCTCTCAGAACAAGCTGAAACGCAGCACCTCCTTCAGGATCAGCCCACTCTGGAGGGACAAGAGTTGCTGCAGGAGCAACAGCTTACAGTCCCCTAAGAAAGAGAAAACAGGGATGACCTGCAAAACTATAGGTGGTAATTATAAAACACCACACCTGTACAGGATCTTCTACTGGGGAGCCCAAGACATAATAAAAATGTTTTATTTGCACCCAGCAGGTATTAGCTGCAGTTGAGGGTAGTAGCAGGGAGTCTAGAGCTTCCCCTTCACTTTCTTTGTGCTGTGTCTGACTGCTGTAGGGAATTTCTGAAATGTGCCTAGTATCCAAGCTCTGTCGCACCTGTGTGTCAGCCACCATGTGTCTCCCCATCTCACAGGGTCCTTATGGCTGTGAGTATACAGCTGGGGTGATAGAGAGACTCTGCTCCCTCCAGGGAAGTCTCCTGCCCTGAGGATGCAATGCAGAAGTTGCCAGAGACAAAAGAAATTACACAGTCCTTAAGAGACACATTAGAAATATTGCTGGTCAGATGGATGCATGGAGAAGGAAGAGTTATGCATTTTTGTGATCAGTTTAAAACCCTCCCTGTCTACCACCAAGCTTGCATACCAACACCTAAAATATAGCAGATTCCAGTTCTATGTATGAATAGTATGAGATGATGGCCAACATTTGTCGTTTTTTATCTTGTGATGGTACACGTCTTTGCACTGAACTGCATTAGTATTAGCTTTGGGTGTCACAAGTCTTTCTCAACTTGTTTGGGAGATCTGCCAGCTCTCAGTCTTATCAGATCTTCTCTTAGTAAACAAAAGCTCTGTAGCTTAATGTTGGTTCTTGACTCGTTCCCACAGAGTCTTTACAAACCAGTGAGCTACACCACAGTGAGGCAACAAAAGCAAAACAACAAAACAGAGACAGAAAGTCTGGGAGAGGAAAGAAGAATCAAAAACCCCTTCAGGTGCCGGTATGTGCAGCTGCAAGAGAATCACATATCCCACAGCTGTCTTTTTCATTTGTTAAGAGGAGTTCTGCAGTGTGGCTTAGTGGAAAATGTATAAATTTAAGATACTGCATACAAATTGTGTATCTGGCTTTGGTTTAATTTCCCCTTTGTTTGAATGTGTGGGATTTCAATTTTGAATATGTTGAAGTCTGGGACTTTGCTAGAGAGTATACCAGAGGTATTACTGGTTTTATACAGAGAAGAATCAGTCCTTGCACTTCAGCTGATGGGAGGACTTGGGGAGGCTTCATAGGATCTAGAATAGACTCAAGGAGTGGTGAGCCATATCCAGGGTGTGTGCAACTGTAATCAAGCAAGCCAGGCCGTGTCATGTTGTCTCCTGCCTACAAGAGTCCTGCAGTGTTTTCTCTGAATCCATCAAACATTTAGCACATTGCAGACAGCATATTGATTGTGTCACATGTATAGGGCAACTTTCATAACTGTATGTGTGTGTGCATATATAAAAATCTATTTATAAAGTTATAAAGAGATTCCTAGGATCTTTATCAGCTAGAGAGAGTTATCCCTGTTTAATGAGATGAAAACTGCAGACTGATTTGTTTAGATAAGATGCTTAGGTCAGTAACAGATCTCAGACTTGAATTTTGAGACCTAATACCTCTGAAGGTTTTCTTTGTTTTAAACTTTGTTTTAAAAAGCTGTAGTGCTATATCTTTCATCAGTAGTATTTACCAGACAAAAGCAATGTGTCCTCTGCAACTTGTAACAAAAATGGGAAAATCTGTTTCTCAGTTGGGAGCACTGTCAGTCATTGGCATTTCAGTGATCCTTTAAAAGACCGGTCACAGGCTGTCAGAGGAACTGCAGAGGTGCTAGTCATGCTATAAATAGAGTGTTGTTTTGTCTGTGTCTTGCCAGGTGATTAGAGTGGATGATTGCCCCCAGAACACCCAAGTGAGCTCAGAGCCTGCAGAGATCAATGTCTGGGATGAGCAAGAGAAGCACAACAAGAACTGGCTCACTGTGTCTAACTTCAGTCAGCTAAGTATGTGGTATTTTGCAGATGGTGAAGTTCAGAATAGCTTTTAAAAAGAAGCGGTAAATAAAAATTCACAAATCCAAAGTGTCATCCACCACTTTCACCTCATGGCATAATTTTTACAGGGTTGGGTTGCAGGCACACATGACTTGGTTATTTGCTGCATCATTGCAGAGGCAAAAGGGACATAGGTTAGATGAAAGGTCAGTTAAATCTTTTCGGGAGTGCTACCTGTCTCGCATGGGAGATTAAATAGAGTTCTAATCCTCAGGAATAACTTGGAAGCAAGGAGGATGATATCCTTGTCTCCTCTCCAGAGGTCTCTTCTAGAGTGGCATCCTGCTAATTGCAAAAATAAACTCTCTTGCGAGTTTCTCAGGGCATTTACACTCACAGGCAGTACTGCGATACTGTATCTGATGGCAGATCCTCTGCATGAATTATTCATTACTCATTGCTCTGAAACACATCCTCCAAAGGGAAGAAATGGATTCTGTATTGTCTCTGTTGGAATTAATAGGGAATAGCATTCTTACTCTTTTTTTAGTAATTCTGCAGCTCTTTCATTCTCAGAAATCCTTTGCATAGTTCATTTTATCTTTCAGCTTTGCTGTGATGTGGCTCACTGGCTTCATCCGGTGAGTTTCTGGGAGAAGCACCAGGGAATGCTGTGACTCAGCACAGCATGGTCTGAGAAGAGCTGTGCTCCTCTGAAATCTGCTGACAGAGAATGGAAACAGACTGCTTTAACACTATGAAATTGTGTTACTGTTTTATACCCCATTATGCATTTGTTGGAGCAATATGGTATATAGGTGTTTATTTTATAGCAGTGCATAGGTGTTTAGTTTGTAGCAGTAGAGCTGTTAATTTACACTCTGGAAATAGCTGACTCCTGCTCTTTTGGCTAGGTTTGGAACGTCTCGGTTACATGCACCAGAAAACGAAAAATCAAGACATCAGTAGGCATACCATACCATTCTGTGATTACCTGAGGCATTCTCGAGAGGTAAGACCTAAGATTACACGTCCTAGTCCATCGTTTTGGCTGAGATGAGCCCAGGGTCCACCCCTGGACTTGCCCCTATAGGTTATTTGTCATGAAATACCTCTTGAGAGATGAGGAACTATGTTGTCTGCAGGCACAGTGCATGTGTACGAGTAAATGAATAATTTAATAGCTGTTAACATTCTATTAAGGTTATTGAGGTAGGATTTTAAATTACTGAATCATGGAGTGGTTCTGACTATGAAGAAGTTGGCCAGAAAAGATGCATTTGTTGATGTTTCATTAGACAATGAATGAGGACACAGCTTGGTCTTGAACCTGTGGACAGAATTGGTTAGCAGAGTGAAGTAGATTTTGGAAAAATTAGCTACATAGCTCTTAATTTGTCACACAGAGATAGTAATTTCTTGCAAAGTGGGAGTTAGTTGCAAACCTTGAATTTCTAAACCACTGGTTTATTATAAACACCATATCTTATTATTTATCAGAACTAGTTTGCAGCTCCGTAATGTAAAGGTCCTCTGCCTGTGTAAATCAACATAGGCTCATTGACTTTGATGGAGCTAGACCAATTTATATTCCTGAAGAGTGGGGACAGGAATCTGGATTATAGACACTTCTATCTGTTTTAAAATGGAAAGAAAATGGAAGAAAATGTATCTTTCACTACATTGCATAGGGGTATCTGAGAGGTATGAAAGGAATTTAACAAAGAGTAAATTAAGAAAAGGAACTGTGAAATAATCCTTTCCTCTTCCTTTTTCAACAGCACCTTTCCTTGCCTGTTTTACTTATAGCACTCTTGGTTATTAAAAAGGTGATCTTCAAAACCTTACTTATTTTTTCACTGTAAATGCTATGAATTACTATTTATTTATTTTTTATTTTTTTAGGAATAAAAATAAACCATATAGTTTCAGATCTGCTGATCTGAGTGCTGTAGAATTTGAATCCCAAATACCAGGGAAGAGAGCTTGAATCTAAATTTTAAAAATGGCAGAGTTTTATATAAAAGACTGGAGAGAGAGAGAGAAATAGAAATAAACTTACTCATTTTGTGTTCTGTAAAACCTAATCTTGGAGTCTAAATCAATAAAAATTTGAAACATGAAACATAGTGTCAGGCAAGCAACATGAAGCTACAGTCAAGAAAACTGTGTGAAGAGGCCAGGTCTTGGGTAAAACTCAAGGGTGGGATTTTTAAAGTTCTCAAAAAAATTCCACTGATTAGAGCAGGACTAGAGTTAGGCTGAAACTAGTCACTTCCAGAGTGCCGACTTCAAATCATTCATTCTTTCAAGATAGAGCCTCCAATACCCACTGAGTCACTATGCTTCTTCTCAAGTCCTGTCTGGGTTATGAGATTTTATACATATTGCTCAGATGTAATGATGTTGCCGCATCCAACTGTTCTGCTTAGACTATGATATATTCTAAAGAAATGTATTTTTCCTAAAGTGGTGCTTCTCAGATTTACCCATTGAACACCAGTGGTTCAGAAATCCCTCTTGATGGGTAGCAGGGAGCAAAGCAAGGGTGTGCATAAGAAGGTTTTGGTTTTGTTAAAGATTTTTTCATCTGCAAAGCAAGCTACCAGGTGAAAATTTGAGGGAAATAAAAAAAAAAAAAAAGTGAGTTTCAGATAATATTCAAAGCTGAATTTTAGTTACTTTGTCTTTAAAATTTGTCATTGAGCTCTTTTGGAGGGAGCTGTGTTTCTTTTGAGGATTGAAATCTGGCTGACTCCTCTTCAGAAGGATAATGCTGTTTCTGACTAGTACATAAGGAAGACCAATTTTCGCTAATATGGCTGGAAGTTTAAAAAACTATTTGAGTGCTTCTTTAACTATAAGACCTGGAAAATGTGTGATCTAAATATCACTGTAAAGCTGCTCAGTGTGTTACCTTTTTCTGTTATAGAGGATTAGGGTGCATTTGATTTTCGACAACTGTAAAGCCTGTCCCTAAATTGGAATTTTCCAGTATAAAGAGAGTTCTCTAATGCTGTCTATATTAGAAGACCTTTTATACACTTTTGTGAGCGTATTGAGAGATAGGTGGGCACCTGAATATTTCATTCAAATGTATGGAGACAGCATGGAAAACTGTCATGTGAGCAAATTAGTTCCATTTTGGTGAAGGTATGGCAATCTTGTGATTCACCTACCTGTCAGTGTCATTATTCATGCTAACAGTAAGCATATCAAAAAGTGTATTCAAGATTGTTCCTTTTTGAGTTGCACAGTGTGTATATGACAGTGATGTGCAGATGTTACCAGTAAAAGTAACTCTCTTCTTTACAGGATTTGAGTAACAGCATATTTGGAAACACCAAGAAAAGTAATCTGAACAGGAACTCCTCGTATGTATTACTAGTATATTAAGATATTCATCGCATGCTTTTAGAAAGAGACTTCTGTACTTTCTGCAGGTTTACACTTCAGTTCTGCAATATGCTTAGGATAAGAAATTTATGTGAAATGAAGAGTTAAGGCAATTCAGTCAGTTTAAGTTTCTTTAAATGAAGTCTTATTAGTGGAGATAAAGGAGATCCATTTAAACAAAGTATATAATTTTAGGTGGAATAGACACCCCTTTTTATTAAAACAATAATCCAGTTTTCTAATTCAATCACTAAGATCACCACAGCATCTTTAACTAGCCATTGTTCCAATCTAGTGAGCATGAAAAGTTACATTTGCTTTTGCTGTGCAAATTGCGTGTTTCATTTTTTAATCATTAAAATGCTAGCAGCTCCTGAAAGCTTGTCTCATTCTCTGATTAGTCTCTTTTGTACAGAGTCTGCACATTTACAAAATATTTAGCTTGGTTTTCTTAATGGGTTTTCACTGGTCATTAAGTTTTGATTATATTTAGTGGAAGTATACTGATTTCAAAAATGTTTTCAATTTTATTGTAGAGTTTTTTGATTTTTTTTTCCCAGCTAGATTGATCATTGTCTTAATGTTGGGTGTATTTTTTTTTCCACATCCAGTGCTGTCTTGGTGTTCCTTTTCCTGTTCTTTCTTATTTTCATCAATTTATTTTATATCTCTCTTACCTAGTAACACTGTGGGTGTAATAAATGAGACTAGAAAACTGACATATTCCATATTATTTAACCGTGGGAAGAGGAGAAAAGATAGTGTGTTTGTACCTGTCCTGTGGTTTGTTTTGTGTGTTTATTTGTTTTTGTTGTTGTTGTTTTTATTTATTTTTGGGTTGTTTTTTGTTTTGTTTGGTTTTGGTTTGGTTTTTGATTAACCCAGTCACTTACAGGCAGTAGGCAAACTGCATACTTACCAGCAGGACTTAAAGGCCATTGAGTGGCCTGATTCAGCCACTTAGTTTGTTGTCTTCGTGGTCTGTGTCTTCTCTTTGGTCTGTGAGGTGAATCATATCCACTGTCTTCTGTAATAAAGACTGCTTTAATGTTGATCCTGTAGTCTTTCTGCAGCCTTGCTAATCCAAAAGACCATCAGTTTAAAAAAATCTGGTTTTGTGCAAGCAATGGTAATGGCATATCTAGCTCTAATGCATCTCAGCATTGATTGAAAAATGAACAGTTGTAGATGCGACTGAAGTGGTCTTTAACTGATACTGTTACTGCAGTGTAAATGATGTGAACAGATGAGCAGAACTGTATGAGCAGCTCACAATAAAGCAGAGAAAGAAACATGCAGAAAAATGTGGCTATTCTTCAGTAACTGAAGATTATTTGGTGACTGTTGCAACGAACAAAGTTTCACTGAGGGTGTTTTATGATTGCTGATCAAACCTTTGTGAGTTTCTACTTCACGTGGATCACATCTCTTTATAAGGACCAGTGTTAGCTTAATGACAGACATTTTGGAGTGAAATATCAAATGTTTGCTTTTTAACAGGTTGAGAACTTCACAGGAAACTGACAGTAAGTTTTTGGTTGCTTGTCACTTATTTTAATTCCTCTCTGCAAATCTCTCTCACAGTTCTGAAGTACAAAATCCAAAAGAAAGTTAATTTACCATAGTTGGAGGGTTATAGGAAATGCTCAGCTGTTGTTTCATATGTTAGTTACTAATTTCTACTTTAAAATGAAAAATTATTTTATGAGGGCATGTTTTCCTCGTGATAACTGCAAAATTCTAAATGAAAAGATCTATTTTTGCTCTAGTTTGCCCACTAGTGTTGTCCTTTTCAGCAGAAGAAACTCTTTAAGATGATAGTACTGCTTTCATCCCTGCAGTCTAAGAGACTTCCTGAGTTAAAGCAGGGTATATACCTGAGGATAGATTGTGATATAAAATTTTTAATATATGCTTGATTTTTCAAGTTGCACTTTGGTGTAGTTCCTCTGTATGTGTGGTTTGCCTGAAATGATGAAGGATTGAATTTATTATGAAATGACCAATTAAGAAATTCAAGGTTATTGTGAGGAATTACTTTGTTCCAGAAAAGTAGAGGCTTGTATTTGTTGCCTTTTTAGTCTATCTTCCAGTTTTCCTGACATGCCATTTGTCTGTAAAAGGCTGAGCAGCTGGGCATCTATCTCTTTTTGAGGCTAGCTGTGACACAGAAACAAGTCGCTCTTAGACTTATCTCCCCTTCAAGCACTGCTCTTTCTGGGTCCGGCTGTGCATAAAAGACTGCTGCAAGCATAGTGAGTTGTGGGGCTAGTCTCTAGAGTGCGCCATTGCTTTGATTAAAATCCAGTTTTCCAATCCTCACAAGGGATGACAGCCTCCATTCTCCTTTTCATGTTTGTTGTTTCACAACATACGAAATACAACACAACTAGTTGGGTCCAGCAAGAAAGAGAGCAAAGAAGGACCTTGAATCACCAGTGCCATTTAGTGGAAAGGCTGGCCCTTCCTCCAACATCTATTTATGTTTTTTATTTAAGATCTTTTTCACTAGAAAAGGGAATATAAGCAAATAAAATACATCAAGAAGAAAAGTGTAATGTTCAAATATTTTGATTAAGATTCAGTATTGATCATCTAATTTTTCTGAATGAAAAGCAGTACAGCATACCTATTTTCTGAAATCTGGTATTTTGAAGGATTATCTTCCAACAGAACAAAGTGTTTTCATCTAATTAATGGAAACATGCTCATTAATCTTGTATTTTTTAAAGACTTTTTATAAAACAAAGGTTTTTGGACCAAATTTGATCTGGCTGTGCCTGTTAAATACTTAACCACAGAAATTGTTTGTCTGTTTCTATTTTAACTGCATTTTAGATGATGTGGATTAATGGGACAGTATTATTATAACTTTGGTGTAACAATATAGTTAATGGAATGCTTAATGACTGAGGATGGAGTTGGAAAAGTCATGCCTTTGGGAGGCTGTGAAGCATGATGGACAGCAAAGTGCTTTTAATATCCGAGAGATATAATTGGCTTAGAGGAGCTACATGTCCTTGAGGTTAATGTCACAAGTTTCCCACCATTTCCCTGAATAAATAAGTCATCTGTCTATACTACATTGGTGGCTGAAATCTGCCAATATACTGTAGATTATAAAGTGGTTAAAGCCTAGTAGTAGTTCTCCTCTTTAGAATGCTGAGACATCAGAACTCTGATTAATCTGTTTCATGACAAACTCTGGAATGGAAGGAATTAAAAAATCATGCATTTATCTCTGCTGTAATAATTAACATAATAATCCTTTAAACATTATTTCAGATCTCTTCGCCTGCTTGAAAACATCTCAAGATCTGCATCATCACTACTCAGGTAAGCAGGAAGCACCAGAATGATAGCTGAGTAATTTAGCAAATTAAAAAGAACATTCGTTCTTCCCTTGTCATCCTCTGTGATTTCCATTTTGAAGAGTTGCACAATTGCCCACTGCTAAGAAGGTTCTGTATTAATTCACGCCTAAAACTCCAGTGAGGAAATTATGAATTATTTTCTTGCGCTAATTGCTCCATTCTGGGTATTTCTGGCAAATCCAGAGCAGAATGTAGATAATTGCTTTCAAAATATCAGTGGAAACAGTGCATAGAGCTCCAGATCCTGGGGGTCCAGAAGAGGCACTCATTTGTTTATAGCTGTCACTTCCCCTCATGCCTTCCACATCCTCCTTTGTACTTTCTGGAAGTGGTTTCTTCAGTTAATTGGTCCTGTACTACTTAGTCTGTGTTTATATACCTATGAACTCCTAGAAATCTGACAGGGAATAAATCATTTGAATGCTAATTGCCTGCAGTCCTGTCTTTTCCTGAACTGAGTATGCACAGATTTTCCCAGAAGGCTTGGATTGCTGCTTTTCCCGGAGGAGAACAGAGAAGAGCTTGCCAGTAGATGTCTCTGTTGCCTGCAGGACTTGGCCTCCTTAAAGGGAAGCCTGGGGTAAACCAGAAGCATTAGCATCCTCCTGAAGTTCAAAAAGCTATGCGATTTTCACAGGGAATAACACCTCCTAGTTTGTTATCAGTGTACAGCAGTAGTTTCTCTGACATCGTGACATTGTTGCAGTGATTAATTTGTCTCTCTTTAGGCATGCTATTTGAGATTACATAGGACTTTTTTAGCACAGATGAGAGTGGTTTCCATTATGAGTTGCCAAACGTCTGGAGAGATTTCCCGTGTAGGTTTTCTTTCCTCAGGAAAATTGGGATAGAATTTAGCCCAAAAGTTCGATACTAAAATCCTACACCATATACTGATATACTGCTTATGCATTATTTTTGCTATCACATTGTGCAGGCAAATACAGTTCTGCCTCTGTGCACTCCCAAAATAACTTGAGTTTTTACCCAAATTCAGCAGCTGGTGCAAGTCCACTTCACATTGCTTCTAGAGGCTCTAGAGTGAGTGCTGGCAGGGTCTGACAGATGGCACGGATCTGGCAGCTCTCCTGTTCACGTCCTTGTCCCTCCTATGCACTAATTTCATTACTAGAATGTGTTCCTAGTGAGGCATCAAGGGAGGACCTTGATTTTCAGTCCGTGCTCCAAAAGTATTCAGTCATGTTAACCAATGCCTGTAAACAAGCCTTGAAGTGGAGTCCGAAACGCAGATTTTTTCAAATGAGAACCCTGCTTCATGGGTTGAGTCCTCTTTGCTCTCTCCTGGGCTAAATAATCTCTAATTATTTTTTGCTCAGAGAAATAATCTTAAAAAGAAGGACTCTGCAGAGAAACAACAGCTCTGCCGTGGTTCACTCTGTGCTTTGGATTCTTGTTTTGTCTTCAGCCATTGAATACCAAAATTAGGCAGTCAGCACTGTAGCACCTGAGTTACCTCCTTGTTCTAGTCTTACCCTCTTTGTGGCTTACTTCATACCTCTCTCCCCTTTCCTGATAACTGAGTCATTGTGAGGACAAATCCATAAATATTTAGTTGGCGCCCTGAAGTTTTCAAGGTGTTTGCCTGAGAAATAAGCAGCCAATAATGGAGATAGAATGTTACTGATGTTGTTTGGTGAGGAACCCAGATGAAGAAGCAGTGCTCTGTGCAGGACAAGCTTGGATTTTCCTGTGATGCCTTGCTAAATCCCTAGGTGCTTTTGAGCCTGATGAGACAGGCAGTGAGGGCAGCTGAGGCCAATGTATCTCATTGGCATAGTATGAACAGTGCTGCACTGGAGCTGGCAGGAGGAGGAAGGAGCGGCAGCCCTTGGTGGAAGGAGAAGGATGAAGAGTTATCAGAAGCAGTCCTTCTAGACAGAGTGCAAGGGGCTTGTCCCAGAAAGGCTGTTTCCTTAGAAGAAGGGAATCAATGAACAGGGGAAAGAGAATGCTTGTGAGACACTAGAGATGCTATGGGCATGTGAAGGGGAGTTGCTGACTGAGTAGAATGGTGATCAGTGATTCTGACACACGATCACACTGCAGCCTCCTCGGCTTTGTACACTACAGTAAACCACACCCAGATGTTTTTGAAACTCAGCCAGCTTGTTGTTTATTCAGTATAGTAGTGAAATCTATGTTGTTTGCAGCTGTTGAAAGAAACAACTTAATGAGACTTGCTCAGACCATACCATTTACACCAGTCCAGCTCTTTGGTGAGTACCAACTTCTTGGGTTTTTTTTTTTTGTTTGTTTGTTTTTTGCTTTATAAATAGTTGGTGCATTATATTTTTGAAGACTAAAGACATTTCCTTGGATTAATTTCGTCAATTCTTCTTTTCTAGAAGAGATGATCCAGGACAGAATTGTAGTCATGCAGTAATTTTGGGACTTTTGGAGGTTTTCTGGTTCAACTCCCTCTGTGGCCAACTCAGATCATGTTGCTGAGGGTCTGTCCAATTGCATTTTGAATATGCCTATAAATGGAGTTTCCAAAGCTTCGCTGGACAACCTTTTCTAGTGTTTGACTGACTTCATTGTGAACCTAGTATTTTTCACAGTAGTTTTTGGGGTTTCCCTTGCTGTAGCTTGTGTCTATTGGCATTCATGTGATTACTATCAACCTCAGAGATGAGTCTAAGTCCATCTTCCCTACAAAAAAAAGACAGCAAAAAGATTCCCCTTAACCTTAATACCTGCATTCTCTCTCTGTTTCTCTCTCTGTCTCACACACACATGTAGACAGATGTGTAGGATATCCCATCGAGAAGAAAACCAGGTATTAGCTGAAAGGACACTACTCCTGTATCTCGTAAAGGAGGCTTATAGTGTACCAAGGAAAAAAGAACTGTGCTGTAACGGAAGAGTGGTAGAGAAGAGTACATAAATTGTTTGGAAGAGTTCTGAAATCAGTGTGCAGTATTGGCTTACAGCAGTAGAAGCTCTGCCTCTAGACACTTGAGATCTAAGTGCCTTCTTTTCAATGGGTAGAATAGTTTGTCTCACAGCAACTAATTGCTGACACTTGCAGCATCATAAGATTTCTAGGGACCAGGTTGCTGCAGATAATTAATATAGCTATGAGCATATTGAACTTTCTAATCCTTTAAGCTCCCGGGAGACACCTTTCTAGGTATTAAACTGTCAAAAGATAATAAAATGAAGAATTAATGTAAGATTAAAAAATATGTCTAGTTATAGTGTCTTTATTCAAGTGTCTATCTTTTATGTAAAACACTGCCTTTTCCATTGATTTATTTTAAATTAAAACGTGTGCAAATTGTGGCATTTCATAGAATCTACATTTGCAATAACTGGTGAAGGTAGACGCAAGAGCGGGGAGGCAATCTACTAGCCTGATTCCAGTTTGTCCTTCCTTATACAATTCTTTGCCATTTCTTGGACGAAGCTACCTCATCACACATGCCAGTGAAAACCTGTTTCTTATGAATTAACATTGCAAATAAAGTGAGTTGAAAGAAGGAAAGACAGGTTTAATTAATCAGTCCACTTTTCTGTTAATTTACAAATGATGACAATGGAAAGGTGTCTGACTTATGCTGCAAGAGAGGAACACTATTACAACTATCTAGGGAAACAGAGTGGGACTGAGTTAAAGCTCATCAGGTTTGTTTCAGAAAAAATACTATTAGCAGGAGCGGACCACCTGAAATTTTGTGCAGTAAAAATAACATTAGAATTTCTAGGAAAAATGCAAATCTTAGTTTAAAACACCAAAACTGTAAACGTCCTGTTCATTTGCTTTAGCTTGTTCTCCTAGGATTTCTTTCTCCGAGGAAAATCATGTCCTTTTCAATCTTATTTCCTTGGCTCATTGTGGCCAAGTCACCATTTCTGAAACAAGTCAGCTTTCTGTTTGTGTCAAAAGGTAGCACTCTCCAGCCATTTAATTTTGTAGTTGATAATTATTACAATCTCTGTGTCTTTATTTACCTTGTTTCTTTGGATTTTTTTTTTTCAAGCGCAGTTAGAAAGAAAATACTGTGAGTGTTCCATGGATCTTGATTAACTTTTAAAAAGTCTTTCTAGAAATTCCCCTTCTACCTAAGTGTATAACCAAAGGGAGCCATGCTCAGGTATTTAAAGTTCATACACTGGAGATAAAATGGTAACCCTTTAAAAATATGTACTTTTAAAGCTCAACCATCTTTAAGTACTTAAAAAACTGTGGCAGCTGAGATTGATATTCTGGTCTGTATAAATCAATGAGCTTTGTTTGTATGGAAGTGCCAAGGAGGTCTTAAATTCATCTCTGTTTAGAGGTTTAATACAAGCTCTTTGGACCACTTAACGTTATAACAGTAGGTCTTAAGCAGAAGGTGTATAATAAGTAATGTAAGTTTAGGCTGGGGAAGTTTTTGCACATGTGAACAGTAATGATAAAAAAGCTCTCTTTTAAAGTGTGCCTTACAAAGCTGTATAAAGTGGTATGTTATTTTAAGGCACCAAATCAAAAATCAGTTCTCTCCTGTGTCTGCAATCTGTGACTTCTGCTAACAAAACTTCCTTTTATTTAAGCTGGAGAGGAAGTGACGGTCTATCGGCTAGAAGAAAGTTCACCTATGAACCTTGATAAAAGCATGTCCTCCTGGTCCCAGCGTGGTATGGCTGCAGTGATCCAAGTCTTGTCGCGGGAGGAGATGGATGGGGGTCTGCGGAGGGCCATGAAGGTCATTTGTACTTGGTCTGAGAATGATGTGTTAAAATTGGGACAAGTATTTATTGTGAAGTCTTTTCTGCCGGAGGTGGTTCAGACTTGGCAAAAGATCTTTCATGACGGCACAGTGTTACATCTCTGCCTGAGGGTGAGTTCAGACCTGAAGGCACACTGACTGGTCTAGCCTGATGTACCTTAAATGTTGTACTGCTTACATGTGAATGTCTTCAGCATGGTTGACATGGTTTGATGTTATCTTTTGGAAAGTGTAAAGGTTTTGAGGAAGATATGTCTCCCATTTGTAAACAGTATAAAATCAGGTGTTTGTTTCTTTGTTTTGACAAATTCATGGCACCTTTCTTCGTGAAAACGAAAGTGGTGTTTATAACATTATTTTCTTCAGGAGATCCAACAGCAAAGGGCTGCCCAGAAGTTAATCTATACCTTCAATCAAGTGAAGCCTCATACTATTCCCTATACTCCAAGGTAAAATCACTGTATTTAAGTATTAGATGCCAAAGGTTTCTCTTTTCAGCTGTGTCCCAGGTCTAGTTGCAGCCTCCTTTTCCATAGTGTGTTGAAATAGTTGCTGCTTAGACAGTCTAATGATAGTTAATCAATTTTTAAGAGGAAAAATAGGCAGCTTTGAACTTCATCTTTATAGCTACATGTGATGACAAAATAAGCTTCTTCATAACACTGTTTCTTAGACTTAAGCAAGAATTGCCTTTTATGCAGTTAACACAAGACAGTTTGATATAGCTCATTTACAGCGGGCTGGAGTAAATCAGATTATGTTGTTTGTCCATAAACAGTGCGTCCGTAAACTATGATTTCTGATCAAGTACTTTGTTTTGAGAATTATCAAACCGAGAAAGCCTTTGTGCTGTCTACCATTTGGCACCTCCTGCTGTTCAAAATGCTCCAGATAGTGAAGACGTATCCTCCTTTTTGGTACATTTGCTTTGCATCATGCTGCGTGCTGACTGTGAGGATGTTCATTACCCTGCCGGCTCCTGATAGACAGTGTTTATATGTACAGGTTCCTGGAAGTTTTCCTCATCTATTGCCATTCAGCAAACCAGTGGCTGACCATTGAGAAGTACATGACTGGTGAGTTTCGGAAATACAACAACAACAACGGAGATGAGATTACTCCCAGCAGCTTGCTGGAAGAGCTGATGCTGGCCTTCTCTCACTGGACTTACGTGTACACCCGTGGGGAGCTCCTTGTCCTGGATTTACAAGGTGACTGCTAGCATGGGATCACTATTTGGAACCCAATTAAATAATACAGAGGAATGGGACAACTTGTGTTCTTATTTACATATTGGAAAAGCTCAAGAAACTCCTGGATATCTCTTGTGCGGCACTGATAAATGAGTATCCACAGAAACACTCTAGATTAATGTAGGTGTAATGAGAAGATAATTTGACTTCAAATACATCTAGGCTCAATGGGCAAAAAAGCAGGTAGATAAAGTGTGCAGGAACATTTCAGCCAGCTCCAAAGAAACAGTCCACAGTTAAGGTATTTTTATTTTTGTTAAGTTATATAAATATTACAGAGATTCAAGAATACCCATGTATGTATGCACACTTAATGTGTGTGTATGTCTGTCAGAAGAGTGTAAACTACTATCTGTATTTTTTTATTTTTCATATTAATAAATCTGTAAGTAGTTTACATAAGCTGCAAGCCTGAATGCTATTCACAAAGTCTGGTGGCTCCTTCAAAGAGCATGTGATCACTATTGTACATGTGTAAGTACTGTACATGGGTAAGTAGGAACATGGCATATTTTAAAGAGATAAAACAGTTGACAATGTTTGGAAGATGAACATCACCCATCAAACAGTATAAACACTATTGTTTGTCATTTCTGTCAAAGGAAATGTATATGGATAGACAAAGACTTAACATATGTACATTTTACAGCATCCAGAAGCTGTGAATTACAAAAAGACATGCTTATTATGCAAAATAAACCTATAATTCCATCCTTGCCTTCACCTGGTTTTAGCTGCACATGAAAAATTATAGAAAGAGTAAGTGTGTGTTCATCATAGCCTACTAGAATTTTTCTGAAGTTTGCCTCGATTTATTATACAACTCTCAACAGTTCCAGACCAGCTGTGTTCGCTCAAACATGGAGAATTTAAACATCTATGTAAATCTCATAAAGACTGGAGCTTCAGTTTCCATCTCAAACAAACTGAAATCTGCTCTAGTTTTGGCCCCGTGTTTATCCTGTAGTTCTCTAATCTGGAGTTCAGGAAAAGTCAGATGGCTGCTCCCCTTGTAATTCTAATAGGATTAATCTGTATCACAATTTAGTATATAATACCTAGGCCATCTCTACATACCACATTTTGTCTAATTTGCATCAACTGAAATTACCTTAATTGCAATTTGGGGTATTTCAGTCACAGTATGCTATTTTCATTGTCTTTAACAGTTTTCATTGCAGAATATAAACTCGCCATCAGTGGCCTATTGAAATAAAAATAATTGCATATCACATGATCATAGACTTTTTTTCATTAGTGTAAAAGCAGAACGATTTCCTCAGATATAAAAAAAGAGCTTTTTGGTAAAAAGGTAGTAGGTCATCAGTTTGAGGAAAGCTGCAACATAGGTATCAGCATTCAGGTATCATATTGAAATTATTTATTTAATATGCTTCTATGGCCCCAAAATTAAAAAGGGATAACAGATTGAAGCATTTGCAAGTAATGAAGTTGTGGCTTGTTGTGTTTGTTACCTTGAAGAGAGTGTGTATCTGAGAGTAGATCTATTGATATCAGTAAGATCTACATCTGATTAATACCTTTACTCCAACTTAAATAGAAGTCTAATGGTTGGTCATATTTTGCTTAGTTAGTTGAGCTTTAGCATAATATTTAGTGCATTTGCATAAGCCTTCTGTCTACATATAAATAAACCTCAAAGCAGCTGAAGTCAGGACTGTAATAAGAACTCTGTATGTTTGCCAATACTTAACATATTTTTATATTAATAGCATTTTCTTTTTAACTCATGATGACTTTAACGATGACATTTCATGATCTACAAAGAAAATGGATAATTACATTTTTGCTGAGTGCCAGATCATGAAATAATGACTACCTTCCTTTGTAACACTGTTGGTTTTTTTTGTAGGTGTTGGGGAAAACCTTACAGATCCGTCTGTGATTAAACCTGAAGACAAAAAGTAGGTTTCTTTCTGATGAAACTATCATTCACTTCAGATGTTCTGCCAACAGTCTGTGTACTTAGGGTTTTTTTTATGTTTTGCATGAGAGATTTAAATATTTTTTGCATGATGTTTGGGTTAAATGAAGGTATGATGGCAATGGAGAGATTACATGCTCTGCTGTGCTTTAGAGGACTGTGGACCTCAGGGCCTGTATGTGTCCCAGCTCATCAACATGTGCTGAGCGAAGCATGAAAGATGGTGAGAATCTTTGTGCTGTGCTGGGAGTGCAGGAGTTTTCCGGGGCTGTGCAGGGAAAGCAGGAACAGGAGATGGAAGACCCTATAAGTCTCTTCACAAATTTGTACCAAAGGAGGTCATCGGTAACTTAAATGTGGCAGTCCAGTTTTCCCTGCCTGGTGGGGCACAGTTTCATGGAGTTTATCGGGCCACAACAGCTTAGGAGGATGAGGAGAGGGCCTCTGGATCTCTGATCTTTCTGTTAGGTCCTAGTGGTGCATTTAAGCATGCTGCATGTTACAATCTCAGAGCTGTGATATGGAGATGGTAAATAACGTGTGGAAAGTTACAAAAACTAGAGAGATTACACAGAAGTAGCAGTCTGCCTTCATGCATCAAATTTCAGAATCATAATCATGGTCATTCTCCCATTCTGCTCCTCACTAGTGAGAGGAGAAGCAGTGGTATTGATGGTTGCTCCCCTGCAGGGTCCTCTCCTCTGGGGAGTCTTCCTAAACCTACACATCTCTCCAGCTGTGCCCTGGCATCCCTGCACTTTCACTGTTTTGTGCTTAGCTTGTCTCCCTCTTGCTCAGCTCATATCATCTGATTGAAGGGGTGTCTCAGGAGAAGGAAGGAAGGAAGACATAAGTATGTATAGTCTGATTTTATACAAAGGGCGATTAACTATAGGGATATCAGATGACTTGCCCAGAACTCAGAACAAGTTAATTTTGGAAGCAGGCTTTTACTTCTAGGACCATTATTAATATTTCATTAATAAGATTAGTAAAAAATGACTGTATTAATGTTGTATGAATGTTTAATTATGAATGTAGGTGTGTTTGCCATATAACATTTATTTTGAAAGCAACATCGAAAATATGCTGGGCACCTCACAGTGACAAAATCTTTGCCCTAAGTAGGTCATAGGACTGTGACAGAAGCACAAGGATATCTTAGGATAGAGAGACAGGGAGGTCAGTCCTGTAGTTGTTCACTAGATTTTAGCAAGCAAACCTTTTCTAAGGTTTGCTACAGATCTATAGAAGTCTGGTTTGTTACTGTTCAAGAGGATTTTTTCTATCAATGGTAGCATAAACTGTAATAGCTGTTAGTGAAGGCTGTGTCAGTCATTGACCACAGTACTTCACATGGCAACTCAGCTTATCCTCTTTAAAATAGGAATAATACTTATGTACATTACCTTGAAGCGTATGTTTGTTAGTGTCCTTCTGGATTATTTTTGTTATTAAATAGTTTTGTCATGCTTACTAAAATTTGATCATGGAGATCTTATTTTCAGAACTTTTGTTGTTTTGGTTTTTATCATCTGCAAAACAGTCCTAGTTAAAGAGCAAGTGTTGATAAATTAATCAAAACCAGCTTGATTTCCTTATGTTCAGGGAAATCTTCAGAAGAGAATGTTGTGAAACTGTATTGTTTTGATTCAGGGATCTAAAGGAATAAAGCAGTGAAACCATGGATGGATTCTGTAAGCAGCTAGCAGACACCCAATTCTAAGCAACAGTTTCTAAAACAGTAATAACAACAACAATGTAAAAACACTGTCTTTGCTCTAACCTTCATTTACTCACAAGAGAAACATTTCTGGCAGTAGCAAGATCTGTTTTAAGTTTTCATTTGTAAGTAAGATACTCAAGAACTCAAGAGTTGCTTTGAGCTCACGTTCTCTTAGAAGCCTGGGAGAAAATAGATGGCATCTGACTCATGGGGCTGATTCAAATTTTAGCACTGCTTATGGTTAAATTATTTATGTTTTGCTTCTTTAATTCCATTGATTTAGTGGCTCATGTCATTATCTTGTAATGAGTCTTTTCTTTCATGCTTCTTGCATGCTGTCTTGAAATGGTCTTTGTAATGGCAAAATGTGACTAGCTCTTTGATAGTGTGTTGTGTCTTGGTTTTATATATGGTACCAACATAAAAATAACAGATCTATTTGGAAAGTATACCTGATACCGTGACATCTCAGTCAGATCCTGAGATGATGTAAATCAGTGTAAGTTCATCGATATTTAACATCAATTGAAGATCTGGCCATGTGCACTACAAAGGATGTATGAAGTGATAAACTGGTATGGCTATAATGTTCACAAAAATATTTACTTTAAAAGCAGAAGTAATCGAGGCATAGCAGCAAGGTCGTGACATGGTGCAGACCCCTGTACTGCCCAAACCATAAGAATTGCCTCATAAACAGTACTCTGGATGCTCTTTTTAGCACGTACTACTTGCCAAAACCACAACAAAGTCCACATGGGTAACGCTTTCACAGACACTAGATGCAGAGTGTGTGTAGAGCAGTTTCAGAGATGAGGAAAATAGTGGGCTGAGTTTCAAATTGGAAAGAACTGATGCCTTAGGCCTGCTGAGAGAGGTGAGAAAAGGGCGCTGGCTGTCACAAATCTAATTGCAAATGTGAAAACAAGGAGTCAGAGTTGCTAGGTCTCTTGCTCTCCGTTTTGAAAGCTCTCAAGCAGATAGTGATGGGATGAAGGTTTTAGTAAGGAGTAGAGACTGTGTTCTCTGAAGCTGCTCATTAGCATGTGTTTTGAAGAACAAATCTGTTGAATTTTACCAAGCTGTGCACTTCCAGCCAAACAATTTACAATTAATTTGCTGCCACTAGACAAAACATGTGCATGAACTGAACCTCTGCTGTAGAAACTTGTATAACTGAAGCAGGTGGACTGAAAGGTAAATCTGCAAAAAAAGACCGAATAAATGACTTGGACAACCCCCTGGAAAGCTTCTCTTGCCATGAAGCCCCCCACAGTCCTTTATCTTCCATCAGTAAAGCCCTGTAAATGTCTCATTGTCTGCTTTGAGCACTGGTAGCTTTGGACTATAAGGAGCAATCTTTGCATCAGTACAGTCTCTGTTATCTGCCTGCTGGCCAGGACCACTCCGGTACAGTCTAGCAGGCATTAATGGAGCATAACCGTTAGGTAAGGTTCTGTGCAAAAGGAGGAGCATATTTTGGTTTTTTAAGCCCATTAGCTCACATTAATGTACCTGCTTGGGAAACAGGAAAGCTGGGCTCAGTATTTTTCTCTCCTTGGAGACAAAATCAGACCTTGAATAACCAGGAGAGTGACCTTGTTTATAAAATATTTGTAGGGTTAGAAGGGACCTGAAGAGTTCATCTGCGTCTTCTTCTGCACCGGGTCATTCCTGGCTTTACAGGTCTTGTACAGACACATCTTAAGGTCTTCCAAGGATGACCTTAAAAACTTCTCAGAGCATGTGTTTTCAATCGTTTGCTGTCATTACTGTCTGAAAAATTGTGTCTGATTACCTTCTTGAAACATTTCTTTCTGGTCCTGTCTACTGTCCACATAGAGAAAAAAATTTCAACAGCTCCAAGATAGTCACCATCTTCTCCTTCAACTTCTTTTTTCTTTTTTTTTTTTTTTTCTTTTTCGGCTACCCCCTAATCTTTTAATGTGTGTCATGATTTCTAGACTACTGGTCATTCTTGTTA
The DNA here is from genome assembly GCF_000699245.1 of Pterocles gutturalis. Classification (NCBI taxonomy): domain Eukaryota; kingdom Metazoa; phylum Chordata; class Aves; order Pterocliformes; family Pteroclidae; genus Pterocles; species Pterocles gutturalis. The sequence goes on from NW_010120290.1 coordinate 72,224, forward strand.
TTTTCCCTGATTTATCCCCATGTTTCTTGAAATAGTTTTCCAAATTTAAAAGCAGTATTCCTCTTGAACCTTTGCCAGTGCTTGGAGCGTGAGAAAATTATCAGTCTGTCTTGTGCTATTTGCTGCACTTTGCATAGAGTAACAGAGCCAAGGAAGTAGCAAAGTGGTTCTGCATGCTTGGAATTAGTGAGGTCTTCTCAATTTCCTATGCCTGCCTAAGCAAACACTTAGGTATGTTCTATTCTTACTGCCATTTCAGCAGATTATGCCAAGGGATAGAAATGGCTATATAGCATCATGTCATTTAAAGTATGTATATGGCACTTAAATAATATTTCACTTCTTGGCATGTTTGATGTACTAATTTGCAGTAAAGACTGATTAGATGAGTCCTTCAGATGATCCAGGAGACAGATAGTCTTTTGTATCTACCAGAAATGAGAGATACCAAGCCTTCTCTAGTAGTTCTGGTTAATCTTTGCCTTTCTCCTGTGTGAAAGAGGAGTGTCATAGTTGAAAACTGCTTTCTTTAGAGAGAATATATTTTGTTAGTGTACATTACACATAGATTGGAGGAAGTTAAAGTCTTTTTCTATAGCTTCTCAGAGTTGCAATTGATTTTAGGTTTGAAAATGTGTTGCTTCCACTCTGCATATAGTTAAAATAAAATACTAGCATTCATAATGTTTTTTTGCAAGTGTTTTTTTGTGCACCATGTTCTGTGATGTCTAGAATTCTTGAGAATAATGGTGGAGCAATATTAAAATTGATGAATACTGATCTTTCAGACTACATTAAGAATCTGTTATAATAATCTGTACTTCTAATATATGTATGGATATATCTTGCTTCTGTTTGTAATTTTGTCAGCTTAATTCAGATTATGCAATACACTTCTGCAAATGGATCACCAAGTAACTTTGCTGAATTGGCCAGAGTGTAGACACATGGAAATGAGCATAGGAAGAAGCCAATAAATTTTAAAGCCTTGCTTGTCAGCAGTGTACAGTGTTTTCTTTCTGTGCTGCATATTGATGTGACTGGAGCTGCTTGCTTTTTGCTTTCTGTTCTTAAACAAGGTAAAAGTAAGTCCTTGCTGGCTCTGGTTTGTTCCCAAGTGCCTACCATCAAAACTAGAATCAAACCATTTGCTTGATGAGAATGAGTGGTGGCTGTAACAGAGTTATTCAGATTCTGACAATATGTTGTCTAAATGTCGCTGTGCTCAAATTTTCTTTGAGCATTATAGTAGGAACTGCTGGGTCTGTCCTGTCTCCCTTTAGAGCATCTCTGAGATGCATCAGTAAGGAAAAGTAGTGTGGAGTATATGTAGGCTAACATTTTACCAGAAGTGGCAGTTTTCTTGTCCCAAGAGATAAGAAACTTGTGAAGTATGCTAAGCTTTGATTGTATTTCTACAAATGGCTAACTTATCTCTGATTTAAAAAATAGAATACATCATCATCTCCCTCCCCTACAATGGCTTTATTTTGAGTTCATTGATTGTTTAATAATATTTCTTTTAGATCTGGAAAGATGGTATTTGGACCAGCAAACCTAGGAGAAGGTGCAATAAGAAACTTCATCACAAAGCATCATTGTAACTCTTGCTGCAGGAGGCTGAAACTTCCTGGTATGCAAAGTGAAGATTAATTTTTAATCTATAGATAACTTTTTAAGTGCAAGGAAGTAAAGGCCTGGGTGTGCTGTAAAGAAAAGAACCAAAATTCTGTTGAGCTGGAAGATTATAGTAGGCACGCTCTCTCTGTACAAAGGCACCTATGAGAATATTGGTCTTCTACCTTGCTCTTTTGCACAGCAACCATGTAAGGGTTGGAGCCTATCAACAGCCAATTTGCATTTGGCATGAACAAGTTCTACCCATTGAATTGTTTCCTTTGCTTTGCAAAATGGTAGCTCATTTTTCCAGGGTCATCACTACAGATAATGTCAGTAATAATTTTTAGAATGAGAAAGAGTAACAATCTAAAACTTGGCAATCCATTAGCTGGAGGAAACTCCCTGGAGGTTTCCTGGCCCTGGGATAGGGTTCTATACACTACAGTCCTTACTTCTGCTTAGTTGGATTGCCTGTTGTTCAGGTTAGATTTGATACAGTTTGCTTCTGTTTGATGTAGGGCACATTTAAAAGACTCAAAGGCAAAACAGATTGCTATTCTGGATAAATTACCATCCACCTATTTTTTTCTAGGGGAATGCTCCTTCCTTTCAGTGCCTACCTGGAGTAATAATTGCTGTTCAATTCTGAAACAGAAACTGCAGTGTTACTGTTTTTGATTATTTGTTTCTGTGGCAGCTAGAGGTAATGGAGGGGAAAATCAGCCGAATGAGTATAGCCAGAGAAGGTTCATTCCTATCAGCTCACACCATTTTGGGTCCACCCAGGGCTCTCATCTCCCTTGCTCTGATTTGCCATGTTGCAGATTTTCTTCCTCCTGGAAATAGCTAACAGACTGCCACCAGTCACTGGGTAGGACACTACCTGGGGTGTATGTGCTTTTCAAGCATTTATTTGGCTGCATCGTTGAATTTATTTTCTTGCCACAGATTTGAGAAGAAGTGACTACACATTGGCAAGGGTTGGTCCAGCCCTTGGAACAGAAATGGAGACAAGCACCAGAGGAGCTGATGATGCAGATGAGCCTTTGGAGTATGACACACGGCTGTGAAGCAGTGACTGTAAGCAGAGCCCCTGTGTTTGTGTGCTTGAAAACCTGCCCCTTATCACTGGCACGGGTCAGTCCAAAAGAACAAAATGCAGGTGTCCGAGTGTAGTGTCTGTTGGCCCTTGACAGAACTTGTAGGCAAGGAATAAAAAAAATTTATTTACTCCCCTTACATGCTCTTGGGCTGGTCTTTCTGGTACAGTTCAGTAAATTGCCAGGTACAGGTCACCCCAGAGCTGGATGGTTTTTTTTTTTTTGAAATGTAGATTATGGCTCTGAAGTGTGCTTTCTTAGGAAAATGACTGTGACAAGCATATTTCCAAGGAAGAGTGATTTTATGTTTCTCTCTCTGCTCTTTACTAAATAGCTGAGTGTATACACGTGCAAATCATTCATTTTCAGAGGCAGAGCTGAGTCAGCCCCATGCTCACGTTTCCCTGAGCATAGAAGGCTCTCCAGGAAAATGCAGAATTATTACTTTCTCTTTATTGTTGAGACAAACCAAGAATGTATGAGTAATTAATTAGTGGTTTAAACAATAGTCACAGATATAGTAGGTAGACTGAAAAATTTAGTGAGAGCTTCACCTTCAATTCTTTTGATGTACAATGAACAAGTTGAACAATGAAAGGTTAGGTTATTGGATCCACAAGAATCACTGACCTTTCTCATTTTGAGTTGATGAAATTGATAAATTTATAATCTTAGTATAAACATAAAGAATAACCTTGAACGTAATACAGCTTTTAACGAGGACCTGCCTTTCTTTATATTTAGCTTCAGAATGTTTTAAAGTTGTAATAGGCAACCAAGATTTTACAAATCACAAAGAATAGTGTTGCATTTGGTATTTAACTTCTTGTTGTTGATGTCAAGCTTGTACGTAGGACTTTTGCTTAACAGTGATGCAATTATATGTGTGCTTTTGCATCTGTTTCTATTGATGTCATCTGATTTCAGTAGGAGTTCACAAAACACAAAAATTAATTAAGTACAATATGATTTTTACAGAATAAAGTTTGAAGTGAAGTGCTCAGCAGAAACATCTCTAATACAATTAGTGTTGTATTGCAGATCACACCTATCATTAAAGCAACTTTGTACTTTTGTATTGAGTAGAAATACCTAACGTTGAAGTGTAAGTCAACAGAAAACTTTATACTTGAATAAGAAACAAAATCATAATTCCACCACAGCTGATAGTAAATTTTAATGTGTTAGGCAGCTATTTGTTATGATCTATCGTTCATTTGATATATTTAGAAGACCTCTATGTACACATAGGAAATGAAAGTTATGTGTTCCCAGTTTTTATATTGATTATGATATTGATGATGGCATTGAAGTAATCACCTATACTATGTTCAGCTGAGATGCCTTCAGTTCAAGAGAGCATCCTGAAGAGATTGTTCTTGCTTTTTATCTTTTTAAAAATATTTTTATAAGATTATTTTTGTGGAAAACCCCCACCTTTCTCCTTATTAGATTATACTATTCATTTTACAAAAAAATGTGCTTCTGTTTGGCTTTTTTGGGGAGCAATTCAATGTATCAGAAGGCTTAGTTTATCACTGAAAGAGATTATTTAATTGCACCTCTACAGAATGATGATGGATTTTGATCCCTTTGCTGGCAAGGTAGTAGTTCTGTTCCTGTGATTATAATCTTAAAGTTTGGCTTTAGGGAGATATGTACTTACATGCATACATATATACTTTAAAGACAGAACTTTCTCTAAAGGGTCTCTAACTGTTAGTATCCCTTTAAATTAAATTAAGTTAAATGACACATAAATATGTCTTTAAAGCCAAGGACAATTTAAGTCTTGCCCTAATAGTGTTGTTTTCCTCAATCAGTGCCATAAATTCTGAACATGTATATTAGATACAATAAATAAACTCCACACCAGGCTGGGCCTGAGCATATTTTTTTTCTTTTTAAGTTTTGAAGATATGCACAAATCATACTTCAGATGATCTTTTCTTGACAACCTGCCTGTTGCCTTCAAGAGTGAGAGGCTCCTGCATTCATAGCAATACTTGTAAAAATTCTTACAGTGTAGAGCTCAGTGTAGATTCATCTTATTCATTCTTGTTAGGGCCCATCAAGGTACATATTACCTTCCCTTCAAATCAGGGATCCTTGCAAGATACTAATATGTGTTAAAATATATTTGATATAAACATGTTTGATATTTAATTTTGCTCAATGTGAAGCATTAATGTGATGAAAGAAGAAAAGGAGGCATTTGAAATTGTTCCATTATCTATTTGTATCCTAGCACCATTTTTTTCCATGGACAGAGGCACTAAGTTGAAAAATTCCAGTGATTCTGCTGGTTAATTAATTTTGCTTCACCTATCTTTTTTGCATTTTTTTGGGAAGGGCTGATTCACATTTCAGTAAAATGTAAATCTGGATGTTTGGTTAAAGACTTTTGCCTTCCCAACGTTGTTATAGTTCAGTAATAAATTATAATGAAAATAATTTGAAAAAGTTATTTTTATGTCTTCTGAGTCCTTGGTGTCTTTCTTACTTCAAATTCTGTACATTTTTTAAATTGTCTTTTGATGTCTAAATACTGACCTCAGATTGAAGCCCATGCCCACTGGAAACGTAAAAACACCCCAGCAGCCTTTAATGGGAACAGCAATAAGTCCCACACTAAAACTACGGCGCATGTGGAATGAAAGATATGCAGGACAGGTTTTTTTCTCTAGTTGCTTGACAGCTGTTTGGAAGGGGAAATCTTGCATGTCAAACCATAGTTTTCTGATTATAAGTTTCAATGTTTATTTTTGCTTAAAAACACAGACAGGAATTTATTTTATACTTCTGATGGGTTCAGGAAAAAAGGCCTGCTTACTTTGCTCAAATAAATCAGGCAGTAGAGTTCTGAAAAAATAATTGGGACTGAAGTATTTATAAACTCACATTTTAATATGAGCTTAAAAGAACATTACTTAGGAATTCAGTTGAGCTTACTCAAAGCAAAATGTGTTTCTGGCAGCTGCTGCATTGGAGATGTAGCTTAAACACATTAAAAAATATTCAGAAATTGCAAACCTCATCCTCAGGAATGCTTTTTTTTCATTTCTTTTATTCACGGTTGTGGTGTATTCAGGGTTATTCATTTATTGTTAGTGCAATAAAGCTAGAAGGGATATTAAATATCTATTTTCTAGAAATGGATTTGTATTTTTGTGGTTTTGTCAATCTATTTCATACTGTTTCTAAAGAATAAAAATACCTTTTCAAAACATTTTTGTTCTTCAGGGGCGTAGAAAGAAATAAGATGTTTCCAAGTGCTAAGGGAAACAGGTGAAAGTAACATACAGAAAATAATGCAGTTATTTTTAATCTCAAGTTAATAAACAGGTATTGATTCTATATTTATCGTGTGTTTTCCAGCTCTCCTTTTGTTTTAGTGTTGTAGTGGCATGAGTTTCTATTTTTGTAGTCGATATACTTGCAGCTTACTTGTCTCATAAGTAAAAATTTATTTTTACAGAAGCAGAAAGTAGATACTTTATGAGATGTTTTACTTATTTGTTAGATTATAACTTATTAGATGTTCAATAAACTCTGGATTTTTTTTTGAGTTGAGGTGCATGCTTGATTCTTAGAAAACCTTGTAGTTAGTAAACCACTGTTGCTGGTTTAAGAAAAATAAAGATCATCACTTTAATATGACAGTCTTCTTTTTCACTCTGATTGTAGATCTCTGATGTAAAAAGCCTGTACAGCCACTAGCGTAAACAAGGAGCTGATATAAATGAATGACTTTCCATTGACTTCATTGTCAAATGTGTTATATCCTCTACCTTTCATATCTGTTTTCCATTCTTAGGATGTTGATGCAAGTCACTTTTGGCTTGAAAAAGTGATCCCAGTAATAAAGAAAAGCCTGTCTGGAGTAACCCAGGCCTTTACCCTGTTGGTTATATCTTGAATTATTCTGGAAGACAGTTTGATTCCCTAACTTATGGTAACTATTGCTGCAGAAGAAAAATTTCATACTGAGCTCAGCTGACTGTTGAACAAACTGAAAGTAGAAGGTGACCACAGATTATCCCAGCCTGCACCCCCCTAGGGAAGGATTTGAACTCTTGTGGCAACCCCCTCAAATTAGGCCTGTAGCTGAGATTAAATAGCCATAACACACAGAAGAGCTGATTGTTACCACTCTCAATCTGAGAAGCACAAAAGGGCTGGGGTTGACCTGTGAGGAACATTATCAGAGTACAGAGGCAGAATATGGCCACAAAATAGTGAAGAGGGGAAGCCCAAAATTGTTCTCAGATATCTTCTATGCATCAAATTAAGGGATTGGAGAGAGAAGGCATAAATTTAGAGGTCGCCATTGCACAGAAACTGACTAAGGAGAGTAAGGGTGGTCTAGGGTGGTCTTTAAAGACCCTAAAACAGCAAATGAAAGATAGAGATGGCCACATATTACCCCTGTGCTACTAAGAGGATTTAAGGTTGGCCTCAAGTGACCTTAAGGCAGTGTAGTCTGGATTAACTTCAGGTGACCTCTGGGCACCAAAGGAGGCCAGACTGACCTCAAAAGATCATTTGGTGTGACTAAGTGGAATTAAGGTTTACCTCAGATGATTCCTATGCAGGTTAATTGTTTCTGAACTTGACTTCAAATAACTTGTGGAATGAAAACAAGGGCCAGGGTGAGCATGGGAAATTTTTTGGGTATAAAGCTGACCTTCAGTGCCCCCAGGCATCAAATCAGAGCAGTATTGAACTCAGAGGACCTCCAAGGACATCATTGGAGATCATGTTGTCCTCAGGTGACCCCTCTTAGCTAGTTTTCTAACATGTTGACCTCAGATGAGCCTTGGGGCTCAAAAAAGGGCCAATTGGAACTCAGCTGACCACCATAAATGGTCAGTAATTTAAACATGCTTACTTGAACTGACCTGTGCCACAGATGACCCTGCAGTGAGAGTTACATCTCACATCACACGTGAACTCAGACAGGAAACAAGGACTGTGATTAACATCTAATAACCCTTTGTCACCAAATGAGGGCCATGTTGACCTCAAATGACAAACCGAGCAATTAACTGGATCTCAGGTTTACCTTAAATGACCTTAGGGCACTGAACAAAGGCTTCACTGACCTCACATGAACCCTAACAGGATCTCTGTTTGATCTCAAATGAATACTGCCTGCTTAATTGGATCTCAAGCTGACCTTTAATTATTGCCCCTCCTCCAAATGAGAACAGTGTTGACCTTAAAGGACCCCTGTGGAGGTAACTGGATGTCAGATTGACCTCAGATGATCCTGGGCTTCAAACAAGAGCCTAGGTGACCTCAAACAACACCTTGCATATACCTGAGTCTCCTGATGCGGTCAGATGACCCCTGCCCCAGACAAGTTAATTACCTCTCAGGTTGTCCTAATGACAGTTATTTAGCCCTCAAGTTGACTTCAGATAACCTTCCTTGAGTAGCTATGATGACCTCCAGTGATCATGGTCAGGTTAATTGGCTCTTATTTAACCTCAAATGACCCCAAACAAGTACCTGGATCTCATGTTCACCTCAGATGCAATTTAGAGCTTCTAGCCGTATGTCAAGTTGATTTCAAATGACCCCAAGAAGGAAATGGGAGCTGATGATTGGCCTTAAGTGACCCTCCTTAATAGATAATATGGCTAGTGGCTCTCATGTTGGTGTCAAATGATTCCAGATTGCAAAAAGCAGACCCATTTGACCTGAAATGACCTCTAGGCAGCTAAATGGATCTCAGGTTTACTTCAAATGACTCCTAGGCAGCACACAAGGACTTTACTGATCTCATATGATCTCCTTGTCACCTGGCTGCATCTCAAGTTAACCTCAGATGACCCCTGGACAATATATGAGAGCTGTTCTCACCTTGAATTTATACCAAGGTAGACCTCAGATTAATCCTGTGAAGTTTACTGGATTTTAGTTAGACTTTAAATGTCCTACTAGGCAGGAAATGAGGGTTGTAATTGACCTTACATGCCTCCTATTGATAACTGGCTCTGAGGTTGACCTGAGATGACCCCAGTCAGGCAATGAGAGCAGGCTGACCTTGAATGACCCCTGTGCAGCTAATTGCATCTTGCATTGACTTCAGATGATCTCTGTATAGCAAATGACAGCCAGGACTGTCCTCAATTCATATCAACATAGATTAACTTGGTTTGTAAGTCTTCTCTGAAGTTCAGCTAGTCCAACTCTCTGCACAATGCAGTTACAATTAGATCATGTTGCTCATGCTGTTTCCCAGGTAAATTTTGCTTTTTTTTTTTTTTTTTTTTTCCCCAGCAAAGGAGATTTCATAGCTTTTCTCATACCTATTCCAATTTTTCATAATTCTTGCTTTTTTCCTTTAAAAAGGAATATCTTCTCATAATGTCCTTTGTTTCAACCTGAGTCCATTGCAGCTCTTACTGTGGAGCTCCTAGGAGACCCTAGCTACATTTGCCTGCTGGCTTCACTCTTGCCTGTTCATGTGTTTTTTGCTGCCAACAGATCTGATTGCTAGGCAATGCTGCAGTGATGGGGCAGCTCTGACGTCGCACCATGAAGTAGATAGAGGCTGCAGATCAGGATCTAGACAGGCATGGAGCAGGTGCAGGCAACAAGCAAGCCTGAGGGCCTCAGCACCCAAGAGAAGAGACAGAGTCCTCCAAAAGGCCCTTTGTCACAGAGCTCTGTTCATAGCAATCATGTCAGAGCAGATGCAGCTTAACTGCTACAAGCAAGGGGAAGACACCACAGAGCCTGCGAGTGCACCGAGGGCCTTGACACCTTTTTTACCACAAAGGTGCTGTGTTAACTCCTGTTAGCTTTTTTGTTCACTAAAAATGTAGAATCATAGATCTTTTTTGTTTCACTAAAAACATCAGGTCCGTTTCTGCAAAGCTGCTTCTCATCCAGCTGGTCTCCAGCCTGTAAGGCTGTGTGGAGTTAGGCCATCCCATGTGCAGGACTTTGCATTTGCTTTTGTCACATTTTCCAATGTTTCTGCTGGCCTACTTGCCTGTGTTTGTCAAACAGCGGATGCGTCAACTACTTATCTCAGTTTGTTATCCTACATTTACTTGCTAAGAGCACACTCTGTCCAATTATGCTGGTTGTCCATCTGTAATTTTTCTTACTTTTGACAAGCTTCCTAACAACTCTTGATCCCAACTTACCTGTTTCCCCAGCAATGTCAGCTGAGGCCATATGGCTGGGCCTGAGACCTGTGGTCCTGAGGCAAACCAGAGCTATGACTGACTTCAAACAACCCCTGAACAGCAAAAAAGGGAGAGTGGTTTTCTGCAAAGGACGACGGTGTCTCAAACTGAGTACAATAGTTTACTTCAGGTGACTTCTGGTCAACAGAACATGGGCAGCACTTAAACAGAAAGAGCCTCTGACTGATAAACTGATGTAATATTTGACCTCCTCTGTGTATTGTGTTTAAGAGTGAGCAGAAAAAGAATGCTCAGGCTAGACATGAATCCCACGCTGCACTCAATCTCAGATAACTGCTTCACACAAAACGATGAAGTCTTTCCATTTCCATGGTCCTCACTGAAGACAGTGCAGTCGTGCTTGACTACAGCTAACTGCTCTGTATGCAGATGTGGCAGGAACTGGTTTAAATCCCAAATAGCAAGCTCTATCTAACAGTAGTGGCCCTTTACTGGTAGCTGTGCCTAGAACTGTACCAGTATGTTACTTGAGAGAACCTCAGCTCACAGAATTTGTCAGTACTTGATCTCCACCAATCTCAGCAGAAGACTGAGGTAGTATTTGACTTGAATATGTCTTTAAGCATGAAAATTTTCATTTGCTTAACTTTATTTACCTCCACTACCAAACTGTGGCTCAATAGTTGACCTCAGATAATCCCTGAGCATATGTAGATATGTATCTGCATAGATTGATTTCTGTTGTGTCTGACCAGCAGTCTGGGATACAGTTAAATTATGCTCACCTGATTATAAGGTTTCTGGCAGGTGCGTTTAACAATTTGTTTACACATGAAAATAGGGCAACAATTGTCCCTGTTTGGACTCTACACGTTTCTTGGGTATCATTAACATTTGGACAACCTGGTTCAGTGAATTGGGTCCATAATTGATATTCACTGACCTTTGACCTGTAAACTATGGGAAGCATTGAACTTCAGCTACTCAGCGCTGGCCACAGATGACCTCAGAAAGCCCAATGAGAAAAGTCTGTGGGACTTTAAGTGGTCACTGTAAAGATGGTTAGTGATAGTTAATTTCAGCTAAACTGAATTTAACTATGAATTTTTACCAGTGTTTCCTGAACAGCAAATTTGGACAGCAATTGAGCATTGGACTCATGACCCCTGAGCCCACTGAATAGTATTTAATTTCACAGTGTCCCTGAATAATTAACGTAGGGAGTAATTGACCTCATATGACTTCTTTGAATTAGAGAAGTAAATGACCTTGATCCTCAGCAGCAAAACACTGCAGTGACCCAACTGTAGTCTGCATCCATAGATAACTTTACTTGACTCCATTACAAGAGGCAATGGGAGGATATGATCTCAATTAACACCCCCTCTCTCACATCTGAATGTTGAGATTTAAATTAGGCCAACATTTTGAAAGTTAATGACATTGGAACAGCAAGCAGAGGCTGGCAGCTACCTCAGGAGAGACTGAGCACCAAAACACATTGGAGCTTAACCTCAGATTTCTACTAACTAGGCTGCAAGTGACAACTTATGATCATGTGTAGGAAGCTGGACCAAGCCGCTGCAATTCCTGAGGTGACCCACTAACAGCTGTGTGGCGGGTTGTCTGATGACTGGTGTATGGAGTCCCTGCTTTATTCTGGTGTCTCACTGCAGCTGCAAATTCAACATTTTGATCTTCCAAACTAAGGACTCTCAAAATGTCATTCATAGTTCTACACTATCCATTAAAGACATGACTTTTACACAATTCTGTGTAAAAATGAGGCCTAAAGGAAGCCCACAACTTTGACATTGACTTCAGTGGAGCAAGGATTTAGACCTAGACTTTAGTATCCAAGTAAAATGTTTGTCTACCTAGCCATCTAACCCTCTCTCTGAACCTCTCCTGCTGTTTTCTTCTCCCCTGAGACCCACTTGGATTCATAGCTTTTGAGTACTATCAGAACTTCCAAAATGTAAAGTGACATTGATCCTGAAGAAAGAATTCCCAGTCAAGACACAATAATATCTAAACCAGCATGTTTTCTTCAGTCCATCCTACAATGTAAGAATATCAGAATTATTTAGGTGTTTAAAATCTCTTTAATAGTTTGTGTCTGATACACCCTTCAGAATCCAGGCTAAATCTTAATGCATTAATATCATATTAGGTTTCCTACCAAGCCAGACATGAAATCAAGTTAATATTTGAATGATGACAGCATTTGCTGTGAAAGTCTGTGCCTTCTGCTTAGTGCAGTGAATTACTTTCCATCAGGTATATTCCTCAGAGGTAAATACAACATGAGTATTTCTGGTTGGATCACTGAGTTTGTCTACCTCTTTGTCCTTGAATCACCCAGCAGGTCTAGTCTCTGTGATCCAGCCTGCATGAGTGCCAGTGGTCTTCTTTTGTCAGCTGAAGCTGACCCTCTTGGCTTGCATGGACCACAGGATTCTCTGGATTGTTTTGATTTCAAGATTAGCCAACCTAACAAAACTTTTACAACCACTACCTATTCTGCATGAGTAAAAATAGCCTTACAGTAATAGACCTGAGCCACAGAATGTCTCAGATAGCATCAAGCAAAGATATTGTCCTTTGCTGCTTCTTTATCATTACTCTCAGGAACCTGTACACATTCCAGCTAGAAGTATGACAGGTGATACCAGCCAGAAGGGACATTAATAATGCAATCACAATATACAAAATGACAAAGTATTCCATATTTCAAAGAACAAAAACCCTAGCTTCATGATAACTTATACTTGTTACCTTGCTTTGTGTCAGAAATGGAAATACCTTTCTCTCCGGCATTCCACAATATGCCAAATACTTTGCCAGATGTCTTGCAGTGTGTGATATGCTTTAACCCAGACAGAAAGAAAAGGTTTTACCTCAAGTGGTGTTAGAAACTCAAACTCTTGTATGTATTACATACTTTGCTAAACCCTCCTTTGCTTTAATAAACTTTGACTGTATGGAACACCAGTCATGTTTCTTAGGTGACTCTAGTGTACTCTGATAAAATACAAAAGTGTAGCCACTGGAAAAGACATAAGGTCATAATTGGAAAAATATGCCTCTCCCCAAGTTAGACAATTATCTCTCCTCACACACATCATCAACTCTTGTAGTTGCTTTACTCCAACAAGAATATTACAATCATAGGGCATAGATCAAATTCCTCTTACTGCAAATGTACCTGTGCAGAAAGGCCTACTACTGCGCACTAGTGTGCATGGCAGTGTGTGGATGGGAAAGTTTGGTAAGGGTTGTTGTAGAAGACTGGTATTGCCTTGGTGGGCAAAGCTAAGGGGATGGATTTTGGCTGCTGGAAGTATGCTAGACTTGCTTTCTTCATTTAGTGAAATTCTAGTGTGGAATATATATTGAACTAAAATTAATAGACTTTCTGGAGAGCTACATAGAGTTCTGATGTTCAGATTAAATTTCTGTAGACACATCTATATTGCTATTCTTTAAGTACATAATAGATCATTATGAAACAAATTGAATAGGCTAAGTAACAGCACAGAATGGATTTACTGTCTTTTTCCTCTGCACGAAAGTGTACACTAATTGGAAACCTTAGGAATCCCACGAGAGAAGTCAGACATCTGGCTGTTTACCCTCTGTGTACCAGCAAATTTCAGATAATTACTTTTACCTACCTATGTTCTTGCTTCCATTTAATTAAAAGAGCACAATTATTTGTGTGAATAATGATGATTTTGTGCTTTTTGTGGCTTTTAAACGTAACAGCATTTGTCCAGATCCATGGAAGCACGGAAGACACTAACAAAAGAATAATTTTAAGTTTTGTACTTTTCTCCATCAACTGTGTTTGATTCCTTGGAGGAAGAACTGGAAACCAGTACTTCAGGTATGCACAATTTTGGTCACTGGACAGCCACTAAAGACTTTGATTTACCACCATTGACTGCCATTAAATGGGGCATCAGGCCTTAGTTTTCTTAGGGTATGGCACCTTCATGATAAAAGGCTTACTTTTGCAGTTTTTCGTAGAGAATATCCTCTTCTAGTCTCTAATCCTATAGCCTCCCTTAGTAAGCATAGAAATCCAACATCAGTCTCCTTCACTTCAGTCTCAGACTATTACTCTTACCCATGATCTTCATTTCACACGGTCCATACTACCATTGCTTACCATCTGCTCTCTGTCATGCACTCTTATCTTGGTCTTCTGGAGCATGATCTAACAGAAGGCCTCCTTTTAGCGATCTTTCCCATACTTCACTCTCCTTTTACATACTTCAGTGTCTGTGGCCTCACTCTTTGACTTCTGCCAATAAGCTTTCATCTCCTTATCTATCTCACTACCTCTCTGCCATGGGATCCAGTCCTGGATCCCATCTGAACATCTGAATCTTGGCCTCAGTCATGATGCTCTGAGCTGACCAAAAAGGGGAACAGCAGAGAGGAATTTCTGCCTCACCTTCGGAACGTGTACTCAAAACAACAAACACATGACCAAGCTGCCATGGTACTTGTTTGAACGCAAACAGAAAGTTGTTTGCTCTTCCTTCATAGAGGTTTAAACTGCTGCACTTTTATCCATAGGCTGAAAACTCTATGGTCCTTTTAGGAAAGAAGATGAAACTTTTTACCACTATAATAACATTCTAGCTCTTCTCTCAACAGCCTATTTTTCTAGAAAGCCAGGCGAAAGATTTTGTAGCCAGAAACAGGCCATCCTGTTGTATGAGACTGAAAAAAAGAAATTGAAATCTTAGCAGGCAGCGTGATTTCCTTTGACTTTTCTGGGACCTCTCTTGAGAATTCTTTTCTTAGCTGTTTCACTGGGATTGGTGTTTTCTGGTCAATACCTGCTGTAAGTGCTATAACTCTCATTACAACGAACTCATGACTGTTTTCTTGAGCAAACTGCACGTTAACTCTCTCTCAGGGGAAGTGGTAGAATAACCCACTGGCTCCTGTGAAGCTGAGAATCATTTAGTATAGGAGAAAACTCACCTCTATTCAATGTTCCAAGTGTGACCAAATTATTGAACACCACATGTATTCATTAGTTTGGCTAATATCAAGCATCCTCTCTGTGTCCTGTACGGAACAGTGTATCTCGGAGAGAGTCCTTGTGACAGGTAGGTCTGCCTACATGACCTTCTTTTTGTTGAACCCTTTAAACCTGAGAGGAACAGCACACACAGTTCCTTCCAGGGCATGAGGGTAACCTTCACTCTCCAGGAAACCTGTTTTAGTTAGTTAAGCCAACACCCTAGTAATACACAGTGGAGCACCCATACATCAATCTTTTCATGAACCACCTGTGTGCTTGTTTGACACATATCATTCCTTCTGTCTTTCTCTGTCATCTTTCTTACTCTAAAATTGTTGTAAATAAGACTTAAGGACCAAGCTGGGCTCTTCAGACACATAAAGCAGAAGTAGTACAAGGTGTTCTTTGTTTCCTTCTGAAAAAGAGTGAAAATCTGATGTGCTCTTCATCACAGATTGCATTTCAATGCTGGGGGAGGCTATTCCTACACTCAGACACAATAGTATAAAGTGAATAAATTGTCTTCTCTTGTTATCACTGCTCTTTAAGGGTAGGCAAACTAAACAGCCACCCATTTGCTGAAATAATAGAGGGCAAAAAAAGCACATTTTCAAACAGAAACACATACTATTATCTAGAAATTATTAACCTTTTGATTTGTTCTGTGTTTCTTTGGATGCTAAAACCTTTTGTTCTATTTTTTAGAGTCAGGCACTTATTTTGCACAGCAGTTGCTCTTGGCTTCCCGATACTGCTGCTTATGTGGGGTTGTACTTGAACTATGAAAAAACTGCATTACCTTTTTTTGCAAAGCTCATACCCAGTAGCTTCTTGGTACCACATTGGCCTGGCACTGTTTACATAACCAATTACTCTGGATTTTTGTTGTTCTTTTCTTACAAATAAGCAGACTCAATGGCACACACACACACACAGAGAGAGAGACAAAAGAAAAGAAAAAAAAAGAAAATAAAATTAAAAAAAGAAACACCAACCAAAAAACCCCATCAAAAGGGTTTTTGGAGACTGTCATGCCTGTAAACTGTAAAATCTGCACCTGTGTTTTGTGACATTCACTTTCGGATACAAATCCTTTCCTCACAGATTAGTCCACCTACCTGCTTGAGCACGGCAAGGGATTCTCTGGCCCAAAGGTTTGTAGCACAACTGTGGAAAAGGAGATACGGGCTTACAAAAAGATCCCTCCCCTCTTCTCTTCAGAAAACTGAAATCCAGGGTACAGCAATGACATTTAATTGCAGCATGCAGGGTCCACAAGGTGGAAGAAATTATAGACATTGCTGGTGCCAGCTTTCCAATTAAAATTTGACAGATCTTGTAAAATCACCATTTCTTTTAGCAAGCATCGGTGTTACTAAAAATACCCCCGAAACAAAATGCCCAACAACACCACACCTCCCCAAGCCTCAAAACTGCTACAAAAAATAGAAGTCCTTACGGATGTTTACTATTCAATCTAGGAAAAGACAAAAATATATGGAAATAAAATAAATAATAAGAAAGCAAAGTGAGTGGGAAAGAGAAAATAAAACAGCTTTCTTTATTCCAGCCTTACAAAGTTACGTTGTTAGCTACCTGTGCCTGAACTCAAACCTTCTTGTTCTGTAAGCTTGCTGTTTCACTCAGGGGCATGCTAAGGTAAGTCTTTTGAAGCGGTGATATAATTACTTTAATGGTGTAAGGAATCAGGTACTTGTATTTTCAGACGAATTTACTGCAGCAACTTTCAAGATGGAACTACAGGGTTTTTTTTTGAGCAGCTGAAGCTTATGGCTTGGCTAATGAGCTCTGAAATGTGATGCATAATGCACAAAATAAATAAATTGCTTATAAAGAGCAGCTGGTAGTGTGAAAAGTCTTCTTTCTTTTTTTCAGACCTACATCTCACTAAAGCACATCTGAAATTGAGGAATCAGATACAGTATTTAAGGCAAGATTAGATGCCCTGTAAGGACAAATCTATAGTTTGAATCCAGCCTGAGGTCCCAGATGGACTGAGGTTTTGACAGGCTTCTTGATTTTGGTAGCATCTCCAGGGCCCTCTGAATGTCATAGCTTAGCAGCTGCCTCCCAATAATTCTTGATATTTGGAATAATTGCATCCCCTTCCTCTCCTTGGAACAACATAATGGTGTTCCTTTCACTCACAGATTGCAAAATGGCTTATAGAGCTGCATGAAGCCTGTTCTAAATATTTTCAGTCACTTCAATTTTCCAAGCTCAAACTTACACAAAAATGTTTTCTGTATGTGATGCTCTTCATGCCAGTCTAACGAGTACAGAGAGAGCTCTGTATGCTCACTTCTCGCTATAAGTATCCACTATTTATTAGATACTGTGTTCTGTTTAGTTTTCTCTCTTGAATTTGCAACTGCATGCATTTTACTTCATTACCTAGCGGAAAGTCCAAAAATGCAGACATTAACTGGTTATTTCTGGCATTGTGCTGTCTGCTCAAATGATAAGGCACAAAGAGTAATATCCTTTCATCATCTCTTGCTGGCCTAGGCCATGCTGAATGGTAACATCCCAGTAAAGAGAAAGACTCCTTCTCCTCCCTCTCAATCCTGAATTCCAGTTGCCACATAGATATTGAACGCAGGTTAGTCAGACGGATGGATTAAGGCACTGAGCTCCCATGCTGACTCCATGAAAGCTTTTCTTTGAACTTCTCCATTATCCGAACAGCTCTGTTAACCAAACCTATTATCCTTCCCCCTTGGTTTTCAAGTTGAGAAAGGAAAAGCAACTTCTTTAATGGCCCACAGATTGATGATTAACATTTTACATGTCCCTGCTGGTTAGTAAAAGAACTGCTTTGTGGACAGTGAAAATGCGAGAGAGAAGGAAGCAGGAGTCAACTTATGTTATTAAGTTGTACTGCTTCATTAGTCACAATCTTTTTTTATTGCATTGCTCAAAGCCAAATCCATTCTGCTTTTCGGGAATGGGTTAGATCAAAACCAAGTGCTCTTAATGCACCTTTGACATCTGGCCTAGCAGCTGGCTCTCTGCTAATATTGCTCTTAGGAAATGTC
Source organism: Pterocles gutturalis (assembly GCF_000699245.1). Lineage (NCBI taxonomy): Eukaryota > Metazoa > Chordata > Aves > Pterocliformes > Pteroclidae > Pterocles > Pterocles gutturalis. Next base: position 90,213 of record NW_010120290.1, read on the forward strand.
ATGAACCACATTTACTGTGACCATTCTAGCCCTTCTGATTTAAGCTACTGTAGAGGGCAATGAATTACCTTAAAGGAGCTCCTCTGGAAAGCGCTAAGTTTTATGCTGGACCCCTGCTAACCTCACTACTTCATGAGTATGAACAATCAGACAATTGAACTGATTTGACTTTGCCACTCCTGGAGTTTCATTGCCTCTAACCTTGGGATGTAATGATGGTAATGCCATGCTAAGTGCCTCTCCTACCAGGGGGAATAGGGTTTGTCGGCTCAAGTAGGGCACCCATTCTTGTTAGCTGAAAACTGCACTGATTTGGAGAGAGAGGGGAAATAGATTGAGCATGATTAATACCACTTTGAATGCAGCTTATGTTCTTTCAAGGCTTTTGAAGGTGGGAAGCAACCAGATGTATTTATTTGTTTTTTAATTGTAAGCTTATTATTAAACAAGGCTGGGCTTAGTGTCTCTACCTGGCCCCAAATTCTTTAATGTCTACTAAAGACTCAATAAGATCAGCCTAAAAACTTTGTACCCTTCTGTCTCCAGGCAGAGCAATGGTCACTTGGTTTGATTATGGGCTGCATTAAACATGGAGGCAATTGTTCGTTGCTGATGAAGGTGCTGTGAGAGGACAGTTTTCTTTTCCTAGCAGTGGAAGGTAAAGAAATTAGAGCTGGTCAGTGAAACTTTCCATTCCACTTCAGGGAGGACATATTACAGAGTCCTCAGCTTCACAGATGCTATGTTGCCTACTTTCTTTCCTAGCTATTTTCCAGTGCCCTCTCCTGTTATTATCTGCTTCTGACTCTCTGATTTGGAAAGAAGCTGGAAGATGGAATGAAGACAAAACTGAACAGCATTTCAACGGTCTTTATGATAACTTGGCCCTTCTCAGACTGAAGGCTTTTGACAGAGGCATCAACTTCCTCTACAGATGCTGTGGTCAGAAGAGGTGGTTGCACTCTTCTGTTCTGACCCACAGGAACCAATATTGCCCAGGTTATGGAGCAGGAACTACTGTCCTCGCCAGGGCCTCTACAAGAACCCTCTATGCTCAAAGGGGAGCTTTTCTTGTCATATTGCAACCTAAAAGCTCTGACCAATATTTCCTAGCAAATCTCAGTGTGAGAGATGACAGGGGCTTTGTTTAATGCATCCACCTGTGAACCATATGGTGTAGGGACCAGCATGAATTCACTGGTGCCATTCCCACAACCAATAACATCAGCAAAAGGGCAGTGGGTGCTGATGACCTGTGAGACCTTAAATGCCTGCAGCTGTCTTCACCAGAAAGTGAGGACTAGCGACTTAATTCATACATTTCAGTTAAAGAATGAAGACCTTTTGGGACACGTCGTCCAATAAGCATGGTTCATCTTTACCCACTCAGAGAGCAGAAAATGATGGTGAACATCTCTTAGGCCTGAGTCTTAGCGGGAAGAAGGAGAGAGATGCTCCCTCTGTGAGCTGCATGCAAGTCCTGAAGCAGAGTAGCTGTGCTAGCACAGTGATGTGCTCTGGTTGAGAGTCCTGCCTGACAGCGCAATGTACTGCAGCACAGAGGTGTAGAGTGTGAATGGGCAGTAGGTGGCTTTTGTTGAGAAGAAATGAGAAACTTCCATAGAAAATTTGCACCTCTCGGGCCTCTCTCTGTTGCAGGAATACACAAATAATGCCTCTCAAAAGCCTACTGTCTGTTATCAAACAGCAATGCTTGTTTCATGCCATTTTATAATACAAGTGGGACCTCAACTCTGCAAATACTCATCTGTATCTACTGCCACTTGGCAGCTACTCAGGTGAGTCCCAGTCACTCACAGAAGGAGCCTCAGGATGGTTGCAGAATATAATGAGGATACCATAGAGTACAGACAGTTACCTGCTCCTGTTGGAGTTAAATGGGCAGAACTCATTGTTTTAGGGAGGTTCAAATTCAAATTGAAGAACCACAGAGAATTAAGCCAGATTTCACTGAGAGGGAAAACTGGGGGACTCTTCTGGAGTATTTGAACTGCTATAGCACCTGAACCAGAGTGCTGGCTCCGTCTGCTTACTGAACTTCATTATCTCCGTGTTTGCCATTGACACCTTCACACTGCATCACGTCTTCCGTATTCCAATAAACTTTACTGTTTCCCAGCATTTGTTACAGAAACTTGGTACTTTTACTGCATCCTCTGTTTCTCATCAACGTATTTCAGCAGAGTAGCTCTCCAGACAACAACTCTGCATGTAGAAATGGGCTCAGTTGCAAACAAGATTTTGCAGGAACAGAGGCTTTGATTCATTTCACCCAATTGATTAGCATTATCATTACCCAAAAAAGGACAGGAAAAGCACAGGGAAGAAAGAACAGTGTTGTGATTTATTCAGGAACATTGCACAGTCTCCCAGTGGCATCAGTGAGCTGAGTTTGGAGCTGACTTGAGTTACATGCCACACATAAATTGCCGGTTTCTGAGAGCAAAGTGTTAATTTTGGAACTTACCCAGATGGTTCCATGGGGATCCACCCATACTACCTAGCTGCTGGGGCTGCAGCACGTGCATGGAGGTATTCAGCCAGATGTGACAAGATAATTTTTATTCTAATCTTTCTTTTCGTTTCAGTTAAGTGGTGCTATACAACCCTATCTTTATGGGCTATCAGGGCTGCACTTAGAAGTAAGTGACTATGAAAATTACTCAGTGAGGTTATCTAAATTTCATAAGGAGTAGAATTTAACCCAGCTTCAGTGAATGATGTTTCAAAGCCTTCTGTTTACAGCTCCCTTCCAAGGCCAAAAAGCACTGCCACAGGGGCAATAACACAGACCAACACACCCAAAGCTTGTGCTTGACCTGTGGGCTGGAAATCCTTGCTTAAGCTGGAGTTCTCAATATCTAAGATCAGTGACAAACAACCAGTATATATGATGATGAAAGATGATGAGATAAAAAATTTTCCACCTGCTCTGAATATTTCCTTGGCATCATACCAATCTGCAAGCTGTCTGGCCAAAGGCAGATGAGAAACAAAATTCAGCAAACAACCTTCATAAGACAGAGGTGTTCTTTTTTTAACTCAGTGGGGTTGTGCAACCAGTGTCTGGAGTCTGGACTTCAGTGAGAGTCTTTTTTAGACAAAACAGGCTGAATTTATGCAGAAAATCTAGAGTGTTTGGTAGTGGCTATAAACATTTCTAGCCTGCCATTATTTTACTTTACACTTAAAAATATGTAGTTTCCATATGCATTTATTCATGTAATTTTTATATGCATACAATGACTTTCTGCCCTCAGTTCCATCACTGTCAAGTAATGCTGCTGATTTAGGAGTAACTGTGGGTTAATATTCCTATAAGAGGAGTGGTCTTGACTGTCAAATACATCAACCCTTCCTTGTTTCATGTGCTCCTATTTTTTCTGCAGTGTACTTACAAATGTTTTCTAAGGGAATTCCAGTAAATAAATGTTTATTATTTTAAAAACTGTACTTAAAAATAATATGATGGTGGCATTTGAAGCACATGATTGCATGGGTATTTTGTCTACTTAATACTTGAAAAACACAATTTCTAATGGAAGAAAAGAGATCAGTTCAGTGTGAAGCACTCATGCGTCCACCTCTTTGCTGGAGACAGGATGAAATAAATATTTTTACTATAAGTTGAACTTTCCAGCAAAGGGTAATGTGTCAGTGACTCTGTATGGTGCAATGCTGCATCATATTGGAAAGAACATTACCGGAGCTCAAATAGAGGTCCAAGTTCAACACAGTATTGGAAAGAGAAGCTTTTGTGAAACGGCCCAAAAAGACACCTGAAACTCAGCTAGTAGAGACCAGCCATTAGCTCAAGTGGGTCAAGTTAGTGAATTTAAAATAGAAGAATCAGAGTTATTCTCTGTACTTTTGATGCAGGCACTTTATGGACACATTTTTGGTCATATTTGGTAATAAATAATGAGTTATATGCAGCCATTAAATGACTGAAGAAGTTAAAGTGGAACTTCTGTTGTCACTCTTCTGTAGTGTGTGTTCTAATTCCTAGTCTTTCTATGGAATATCATAAAAAACATACTATTTTCTTTTAAATTTAATTAAAAAATGCATCAGGTTTATCTAATTTGCTATTACCTTTCAATTCAATATTACTCACAGGAAAACTGTGCCCATAGGAGAATTTTATTTTCACTGAAAGAACGCTAGATGTAGTACCAATTGTGTTTTGGGTTTTTTTTTTTCACTCTTTTGACTGTATATGCCATTATTATCATCAGTCACAAGTACCCTCAAACAGTTTTTGGTGGACAACATCTCTGCCTGGGGGCTAAAGGTTCAATACATTTGAAAATGCAAAGCATATTTAATTGTACTCACTGGATGTTTTGAAATTAAAAGAAAAATAACAAATTTAGATTTATTATTTATTTATACAATGATTTTGAGGTCTATTGGTTTGGTTCAGTGGTGTGTGGAAAGCATGGTACCTATGCTTTGCTAGTGTTTGGAGCAGGTGTAAATGGTGCACATTTTAGTAGAGCTGGGTATCCTTTAGCATGCAGCATTGAAGGTTAGGTGTGATAACTTTAAATCCTTATTTGCAAACAGCCGCAGCTTTTCAGCATGCTGTTTCAGTGATATGACAGGATTGCAGGATTTTCCCTTAAGAACGAAAATGTTGTTACAGTTCTGACTAACTTGCACAGAACAAGTCACTCTGAGGCACTGGAGAGATAACTCACCTCAGAGAGAGGCAGAGTGGATTTCATTAGTAACCCAGATGGCAGCAAGAGGTAGTCGTTGCCAAGACAGTATGGGTTTATTTTATAACATCTGGAAACCTTGCAGTAAAGATGAAGACAGTGCTTTTACCTTAAAAGTGCCAAGAAGTAGATAAATGGATGTACAGATGCCAAATCATCCGCTTGCCTATAATGACAGGTGTAGTCAGTGATTATAACCAGCATCCCCAAAACATAGCATTTAAATTTGGTGTTCTCATGTTAAAGTAGCCCTCTCAATTAGCTATAGAGTGCTATTACAATTTAGTTTGTGGACAGAACATATTAGTTTCTTAAAGCAGCCTTTTTTTTTGTAAAGCTTCTGGCTGGTGAAATGTTCTGCACTTCCCTAAGCTGCATGGATAGCTACATTCAGACAGTTATCTATGCACACGTCTAGCTTTAAGCTCATGGAGGAGGTATTGATTTCTTTGGATAGGGTGTGAGCTTAAACAGCACACAAAGGTTAATGCCACTGACTCTCCAGGGGCTTCTCAAAAGCATGGTCTTCAACCTCCCCTTTATTGTAAGGCAGGGAGGGTAGAGCAGAAAATGAATAATATGGTGTTAAAGGACCTTTAGAAGAGACAGAAATAGGGGAGTGTACCTGAAATGTACTTCCCTTTTTAAATTACCCTGAAGTGCAAGCCTTGGCGTTCAGCATTTGTTGCAGGCAAATACATAGGCTGAGGAACAAAAGGGAGAAATCTATTCCCCTCCACATCTGCTGGGAGTGTCTCCAGAAACATTTAGTATGAAGCACTGTGCACAAAACTATTTTGTAACCTGGGAAAAGAGAATTAAGTTTCCTCTTCCTTTTGTAGCGACAACATAGGCATGTTGATTAGGGCAGCCTGGCCCTTGAAAGACGATGAAGATATGATGAGCTGTCTCCTGACATCATGACCACCCCACCAGTCCTCTTACCTCCCATTTGATATCACAGTGCACTGCCTCAAGAAAATTGGGGGGCCAATTACAAGCTCAGTAAAAAAGAAATCTAACTTCCAAGCCAACAGGAAATGTTTATTGGTAGGAGAGTAATACCAACATATATTTGCTAAACTTCACAGTGTTTGACCATCAGCTGTCACAAAGAAACAGAGGATACGGTAAATCTTGCCTGTGTCAGTTACTGAGTCATTTGGAAGAGTGTTGCGAAGCTTATCAACCACTACTGCAACTTCAGTGATGCTCTGTTTGTAACTGAATGCATTTTTGAATGCTAAAATGCAACAAAAACAGAGGGAGAGGGGATTCAATTTTTAAAGCCTTCTGGTAAAGGCTTTTACTAATCTGAGGAAATTCCAGGCAAGCTCAGCATTTGCTTAAAATTTCTATTTATTAATTAGTTGAAATGGAAGCATCTTAGACACCAGTTTTACTAGGACTGGGCTGAATCTGCTGATTGTGGAAGTAGTCTCTTAAGCTCCATACTGCAGTTACTGTTGTGAGGATTTTGAAGGGAAATCACAACAATTATTTCTAAATCACCAGCCTAGTCTGCTTACTTTTCAACACAAAAAATCCCTGGCTTTCCTATGAAGCCTTTAGGTTACATGCTTAAACTCCATACTGCAGTTACTGTTGTGAAGATTTTGAAGGGAAATCACAACAATTATTTCTAAATCACCAGCCTAGTCTGCTTACTTTTCAACACAAAAAATCCCTGGCTTTCCTATGAAGCCTTTAGGTTACATGCTTAAACTCTCTATGGACACCTAACACCAGCACATATTTACATTGGAGTTGCCCTAGGTTATCTGAAATGTCCATATACTGGGGAGAGCTATGAGAGACCTGAGACCTTGAGCAGCAGTAGGCACAGGTCAAGGAAGGTACCCAAGAACAGTGCCAATAGGACCAACACATCCCTTTGGCCAACTGAATTGAGCCCTTACAGGCAAAATACCCAGATGAAAGATTGCTCAGATTTTTTTAAGTATCATAGCTACACACACACAGTTTTAATGCATGCCTGTAGGGGGAGACAATATTTTTATTAGCCTGTTCAATATAATTGGAATAAAACCCTTTTGGGATCATAGTCCCTTCATCAGGACTAACTGAAGCTTTTCAGGCTTCTGTAAATCTCACTTCTCTCATACACACAGACCATTAAAGCTGAAACAAAACTCCTGCATAAATAGGAATGTAAGCAAACACGTTCCAGGTACAGAAACATGGCCTATAACACCAAAATTATGGCTGCCTTCCATAATGCATAGGCATTTCACACCTGCAGCAGAACAAATCAGTCTTTGTCCTCCCAAAGCAACCTGTAATCCGGTGGGGGAGTAGGAAGGGAGAGAAGCAGAAAAATTGCTCAGCCAGATTTTGGGTTATCCAGTAAAAATGTTGGACTACTTTTAGGATGTTGATCACATTTCATGAGACAGTTCCTGTTATGAAGATGTTGCTCAAAGTGCATGGTAAGTTATGGTCGAATATGTCCACAACACTCCATGATCCAGAAGGCTGCATTTGCATGAGGTTGTAATTAAGTGAACACCTGTAAGTACATAATCCTTCTGGAACTGACAGCTACTGTTATTTCATGTTGTTTCGTCTAATGCATTTCACCATTGTCTTTCTTGAAAGCTTATACTAATCCATATATCTCTGAGAAACTGTAATGTGCAAAATGTATATGATTGTTCATACACGTGGGAGTAAACCTATTGTGGGCCTGGGCACACTGACATTTGCAGTGACATTTAACTGGCGTAACAGAGTAGTAAACGATACCCTATAAGACTTTCATAAAACTGTGTTTCAAAATAATATTCTACTTATCTTCTCACAAAGTGTTGGCCACTGTGCTATTTGCCAATCAGAACCTATGTAAGTTGGTTTCTGTCTTTCAGGAAAAGTGGTTATTTTACTAAAACTTTTTTTCCTAGACAGAGGAGAGAGATAAGGCAATCTTAAAATATCGAAGACAACAAAACACTAAGGAAACATGAGCTACACAAAATCTCTTGATATTGTTTTAAAAATAATTGCTTCTGGTTTTCTAACTGAAAAAAATACAGGTTACTATAAAATGAGTACCTCTGTCACTGTGACACTACATAATAAATACCAACAGCATATTTGCAGGGTTCCTTGTTTTGCAACATGTAAATACAACAGGCCATTTATTTCAGATGTCCAGTAAACTGTTCAGCTTCATGATTTCTGAAATACAATGTTTATATATGAACTGCCTATTACATTTGCCTGAAATTATTTCAGATGGATGTGAAATCTCCAAATGAGTCTTAAATATCTAGGACTTGAAATCCAATCATGCCAAGCTCCACTCATTGCATCTCAGAATGCAAACTTGGTTGCTTGCATTGTAATGCAAGAAACGCCTAAACATATTGCTGACTTTAAGCGTACTCATTAATCCTAAACACTATAAACATGTGCTTAGCAGTTTGCAAAATGAGGCCTTTAGATACTGTCTTTTAAAATTTACTCCTGCTTTAAATTTAAGGCTCTAAAAATGAAAAGATAGTATATTTGAAAGGTATCATCTTCAGCTTCAACAGCTAGCATTTTCTGTTCCGTTCTTCTGTATTAATTATTACTAGACACACACAAACTTTAAAAATACTTGATATATTCATAATTCATTTCAAATACAGTACCTTATTTTAAATAAGATAACCTTCTGATACCTTACTATTCAGTTTGCCTTCATTCAAGTGCTTCTTTTGTTGTTTTGCTTTTTGACTAGCTGATGCTTTCCCCAAAATATAGAGAAATAAATCAATAAATCTAACAATTTGCATATTAAAAATTTGCAGGTCTAATTTGAATTCCATAACAGAGCCTCTTTCAGTGCACTGATGGAGCAGCATGCTATACTTAATTCTATAGGTTAAGAGAAAACCTGAAAATAAGTATGGACTATTGATGTTTAGGTTTTTGTTTTTAACCTTCTCTTTTGGAAATGTACACGCCATACCTTTTCCTTACAGATCCAGATAATTTAAAGGGATGAGGAAAAAAAGTCATACAACAGAATTTATTTTCTTATACAGTTTTTTTTTTAATTTTGCATTAAAGAAAGGAACTTCATCAACATTGATTGTCATTTACAGAAAACATTCAAAAATCATGTGTGCATTATTATGGAATGCTAACAGTATTGAACTAATAATTTACAGGACATAAGACAAAAATCTATTACATTCTAAAGTAATATAGAACCTTTTCATTTGACAGGGATGTTTGTCCTACAAAATTAATGATTAAAAAAAAAACCCTCAATGGTCACTTTCTAAATGAATCAGGCAGTATTTTTACTCACATACACACAAATTAGGTCAGTATATTAAACAAGGGAGAAAGATCAGAAGAAAATTGCAGACGTGAAAATGCTGGATGAACTCCTGGCTCCATGAAAATCAGTGAGGGATTTTGCTGTTGGTTTCAATGGAGCCAGATTTTTACCCAGTATGTCATGGTTCATTTGCGGTTTTGCTTTTTGCATCTACAAGCCAGTTAAGATACATCATAATTATTATACAATTACGCTTCAAAAAAAAAAAAAATCACTGTTGACTCTATGAGGCATTTGATTTTAGGAATTTTTATTCAGCTTTTGAGAGTGATTAATTTTGAGTGTTATTCATATTTAATTGATTGTTTTTTATCATACTTCTTGACAGGCAATGTAACTCTTGTGTGTTACCAACAGTGGTAAGCATGTTTATCAAGTAGCAAACAACGCAACCCCAAAATTCATATCAAATTGATTTACAATAATATAGCTACAGCCAAGCACCAAATAGCTCAGGGCTTGGAGATCTGGGTCTTACCATCTCATTTCACTCTAACAAAATGAACTGTAAATAGGATAAAAACATTAGATATTTGAAAGTGGGAAGTATACGAAAAATCAGTTTCTCTCATAATCCTAAAAGCAAGGAAGCATTTTCAGGGATATTTCAAAAATATTAGAAAGTTTCATTTAAATCTAAATATCTATTTTAATTATGTTTTTATTTTTTATAAATTGGCAATCATAAAATACTAGCCATTAAAGTCATATTGGGATGCCTGAAAAGCATCCGAATACTTTGCATGTTATTTATGCTCCTGCCTGTGTTATTATAGCTGTTGATAAACTGGACATAATTTATTTTTCTATTATGATCTTTAAAATACGTATTTGGTGAAGGTCAGTTATGGCTTCGGATTACAGCTAATGAGTGACCTGACCTCAAATTTGAATAAGAAATTAAAGGCATACAAAAATATTTCACTCATTGGAAAGACAGAAATGTTTCTATTAATATAATTCATGCCAGAAGGATTCATAAAAGCCATATGCTGTAAGGAAACATTATTTGCTTGAGCAACCTTTCTTCAAATTATATTAGTCAAATGTAGTCTGCAGGTATTAATACAATACTCACTGTACAGACTCACTGGGATAATGTTTCATTCAGAATCCCATCTTTTTTTTTCCTCATTACAAACAGAAGTGTACACTAAACATCAACGGCTGGTCAAAAGGCTTTATCTATTACAATCAGTTTCCATAAAAACTGAAGAGTACATTACACTTACAGGAAGCAAGTACATAATTTGCTCTTTGATGTTTTTCCTCTTTAAAAAAAATCGTTACAAAGTCTTATGTTTAAACAGAGACATAGAAAAAATCAGTGTATTCACTGTCCCAAGTTATTTACAGCAAAAATTAGAGAGACAGAATACATAGTATCAGACCTTCCACAAGCATATATTAAAAGTAATTACATTTGAAAAAATATTTTATTTGTCTTCTACATTTCTACAATACATACTCAGGTTTCTTTCTTCATGTTTTGTTTGTTTAGTTTTTAAGTAACTTTCTTTAGTGTAAATCAGATGAGGCAGAGAGTGCAGCTGTAAAATAAGGGATTTTGTTGCTATTCTGATTTCTATTTTATTTATACCATCCATTCATTACAACCAGAGTAATTAGTTTAAGATGGGAATTATCTCACAGCGATTAGCATAAATCTCAAAATACTCCATGCACTTAATTTAGCTGGGTGTTGATAACAGCTTAGAGTTCGGTTGTGCTTTATTTGTGGCCACAAGTACAATCACAGAGCCGCTCTCTGTAGCCTGCTAGAGGTCACACTGCAATCATGCAAGAGGCAAAGACTATCACGGCTGGTTCACTTGCTATGCTACTCAGTGGCTTTTTAAGAATAAGTGCACGAATAAATCCCCATCTACTGCACGGGAATGTGTGGTTCACACTCCGCAGGGTTAAATGATTATCAGCATTTCTTGCTAACAACAAAACACCTTTTTTGCCTGATTCTGACATTGAAGTGACACATTAAAAAAACACAAACGTAGTGCATCTGAATCTGAATCCCCAAAGTCAACAGCCTAATGTAGTTACTTTGACTTATTAAGCTGTGTGTCTAATCAAGACAAGTGCTTTTTTTTTTTTAATTTTTATTTTTTTTTAAATAAGCTGGTTTTATCTGCAACAGTCTTCAAGGTAAAGCCTGTTCTTTCCTGTTCTTTGTGGCTGACCATCTGGCCCTGCTTATTTTCCAATGCAGTTGCGTTCTTGTTGCCCAAATAAGGGACCAACGTGATCATAATATTGAAAACTAGGAGACATTTTTAAAATTCTGTCTAGACAGAGTTTTATGTTGAACATACTTTCCTGCTGCCAATGTATAGCCATAAACAAGAGCCTCAGCCGTTTCTTGAAGCACTTACATTTTTCTCGACAGCAGTATCTTCGATCACAAATTAGCAGCTCCATCCAGCAAAACCAACAAATATGAAAAAACACTGTGATATCTACATTAGATTAAGTTTTTTCTTTATATTATTGTCCAGAAGACCACGTGCAAAGCAAACAATTTCCGCAAGTACAGTTACAAAAAAACACTTATAATTTATTTATTGCTGCTATATCCAATGATGTTTTCTTTCACTCTTCCTACATGCTGTGATTGAATTGTGAGGATGATGAAGTTATGCAAATGTAGTACATCATGTTACTGAACTCACTGTGAGCAGTATTATCCTCGCTGCCTGCAGTAATACTCAGGAAATATCTCTCCTTTCCCAGAGTGTTTTGTCCATTGCCTTATTCTTTCAGCACAAATGAAATACAAGGATCGTCTGGAGGACACTGACATACCCATCATGTCACTGGACATTCACGCTGCCTTTTTAGGAGAGTTACTGATCTGTGAGCTACCACTGTAGAAATTGTAGGTCTCTTCACAATGGCTTTTGTCTGCAGACTGCAATACAAGCGTCTTTCATAGTTAAGTGATCTGCTGCAAACCACTTCTGGGACGGTAAATTATGGGATTGTTGGACTCATTGTTACACAGCCTTACTTGCAGGGACAACACATGCAGGGACAATATATACAGGGACAATACAGCTAAGTAAGGACATGCAGGCTGGGAGAAAGAGGAGGAAGAAACCTGCTTCCTACCTCCTGGGTGGAGCCTCCCTTGCAGACTGAAGGTAAGGCTCAGCTTTGAGAAAAAGTGAAGATTAATAATTTACCACTCCAGGCCTCATTCATTAGGAGCTAGGAGTAAAAGGAAAAGGAAAGAGAGGCAAGGTCCTCTGGCCAGAAGACTATTCTTTCTAATGTGTAGATATCATGCTAACAAGAACGTCAGTCACCTGGACATGGCTCCCAGAAACCTGCAAGATTAAAATTCAAATTGCAATGGGACAGTTGGCAAAGAATATGATTATGAAAACCTTGATGCATAGGGATGCTGGACTTTCCTTTCCACCTCTTGAAGTCGTCCACCCATGTTCTAGGTGTAAGGAGTTGAGAAGATGGAGGGAGTCAAAAGCCAGACATATTCACTGTGAGAACAGGAGCAATGATCATACTCAGAGCTGAGGAAAACCTCTTGGTTGAAGACTTGGTATTAAGTCAATGCCTGGCAATATAATCCACGGCAATTTGTCTTTCTGTGTGTGTTCTTGTAATGATAGGTCTATAGAAGTGTTGAGCTAGGGATAAGCAGAAGTGCATTTCAAAATTCTAGGAAATGTGAGTATTTTTCACTAGCTCAGTGTTATACAGGGTCATGTTTGCTTGAGGTGAGAAAAGGACTTGTCACACCATGGAAAAGCATTGCTACAGAGGCCTGGGGACAGCTATGATTTTGTGCATCCCTGAGAGGAAAGGGTACCTGTTAACCACTTTACACTACTTGCTCTTTGTAGTAATTTCTTCATGTGGTAGCTTGGCATAACTGTTGCTGTCATTGCTGACATACTATCATTTATTCCACATCTGAACTGTTCTTCTTATTTGCCTGCAGCAATTCCAAATAGAAGCTCACATTAGTGGTACCTAAACCCAGTACCTTTATACTGCACTTTTTTTTGTCAGTTGTCTAAATTCAATAACTCATACAAAGCTTGCTTGCATTTTGTTTCCCAAAGGACTTTAACATCACAGTCTGATCAGTCAGTAGGGCTCCACTGACTGTGAAACAATGGGTAGAGTCCTGCATCAAGCTGAGGAAATGCTGACAGTGAATTCAGTTTATACTAATGTTAATTCTAATCATTGGCTTTAAAGCCTTGTCTGGGTCACGTTCATTTGGGCAGTTCAACCCGTGCCCTTCAAAGCCTCCTTCATTCCTTTCCTTATTATCACTGTTATATTTATATAGCTATTTTTATTAATGAAACATCCCTGAGTGGCATACAGTGCAACATCTGCATCAAGCAGTGATTGTCATTTACAAAGCATGAAACTTAAAAAGGAAAGAAGAGGACTGGGTCTCCAACACACTGTTCCTAATGGATGTCAGATAGGAGTTAGTCTCCAGAGTGGAGGCAGAAAGTGCTAGGACAGGTTGGGAGGTGTAAATACACTATTTTGTTATGGCCAGAGAAAAGCAAGCTGTTCTGTCTCAGATTTCCATTTCATATATGTGCAGACATATCGTATTGGACAAAAAGCTCTTTAATATTTCATTTTGACCTTATTGCCCAGTGCTATATTCCTGGGATGTCCAACAGACAATGACTCTGAAAATAGGAACAAAGCTTCCAGGCTGGAACTTGGCTCTTCTGGAAACAGCACAATCAATGCAGAGTCAGGAGGAAGGAGGGTGGGGTTGGGCCTGAACATCTTTCAAATGTGCTTTGTAGCACAGCTTTAGAGGGGGTGAAAAAGACAACAGTGAATGGAGCTATGAGCTGCATGTCTCTGACTGTGCTTCCTGACCAATTTGTGAGGCTGCTGCAGCCTTGTCCAAGCCCGGTGGTGGGAGGCTGAGAGGCCAGCACAAAAGAGCAGCTTTGCACCTTCTTTGTGTAGAAGTTGTTAGGTCAGAAATCCCTGCAAATTATTCCAAAGGGAAATGTACACCTGTGCAAGCAGCCACCATGAAAGCTGACAAAGAAAAATCATACAATAAAGCTCATCTTCACAGACGGGTCTGGTAGCTGCTCCACCTGGAGCACCATAACCTGGCACAGGTATTGAGACAGCATTGGTGCCCGAAGCACAACAGGAGGAATAAACTGATCCCTGTGAAGTGGAGCTGAAATGAACACTGGGAAGCATGAAGTAAAACATTAAAATGCAAGTATGGGAATAACATCTGACTTGTACTCTGCAAAGCTCAAAGGGGATCTCTTATCACCAAGGGCCTCTGACTTTATGAGGGTTCGAGCACCTTCTGTGTGGTGCTGAGATGCCTCCATTTTTAGTGGCTCTAGTTAGAGCTAAGGAAGCCTGACAACTTGCAGAACAAATTCCTAAATGGTGCCTCTCACAAACCAACCAAAAAAATATACATTGTTTTTGGAAACAAGTTGGCTCAGCTGAGTACCTTATTTTACTCTGCTTTTTTTTGTACCAATCTCTGAAGCAATCTTTCCATTAAAAGGAAATATGACTCTTGGAATTAATTCTTTATACAAAGAGCTGTCAAGAGTGACATTTACACCAAAATTAAGTCTCTGTGATAGCGTAGTGAACAGCCTACATCTGCTTCCTTGATGCCAAAGATAATTTAGATCAATGTGGTTGAATTATCTGAGAGCAATGCTAGAAGATTCAATACATGCTTAAATATCCTTTTGTTAAAGATCCTGGGTTAATCAATCACTAAAAAATGTGTCCCATTTGTAAAGCTTGTCACTAAAAAAAACCCAACAAACATAACCAATTACTAGAGAGAGCAGCTGTGACAAATCCTTGTTTTAGAGATTTAATTGAAGGGTTTCAGATACTACTGTGGACTAATGAAAGCCAAGAATAAATGAAGTGCAACACTAATATTTTCTGAAATGCATTTTGTGAGTAGATTATTCAGTTATTTACTCAAATTCATGCTATTTTATTATTTAAAGTCTATGGATAACTTGAACTTATGAAATCCAATATCAAGAATTTGAAATTTTGAGTATAAATGACTATGTATCAAAACCAACAACAAAAATTCAGCCTGTAGCATGTGATTATTATTTGTTATTCTAAAGTCAGTCAATGAAGGGCAAAAGAGGTACTACTTTACCCATGCAGCCAATCCCACATGACAGAAAATTAAATAAAATTTTTCAGCCTTAGTTACCACAAATATATAAGGTATGAGAATGACTTTTTATTTTCCAAATAAAAAACAAAGTTATTTGTTCAAATTCTGTGATAGCAGTAACAAAAACAGAGCAAGCTGTTGATAATTAACCTTATTTGAAGACTGAAATTTGTTTAGCAATTTTTGTAATTGTTTGTACAGGCTATTGCCTATGAATGGCAACGAAGATTTTGTATACCAGCATCTTAATATTTTTAGGACAAAAGACAAGAATCCGTATTTATTCCAGGACTGGATACCGCTACCTCTGTGGTCTCTGGCAAGTCATTTAACTTCTTTTCCTTCATTTGTGCATCTTTAAAAAGTGGCAGTAATCCTTACTGATTGAAAAGGTCATGAGGGTGCAGTGATTTAAGAATAGTGCTTTAAGGATTAAAAGCCCTGTGGATAATTATCAAATAATGTCTTTTTCACTGGTGATCTCCATTTGGTTATCTTGCCTAAGACATAGTCAAAAATTCCAAGAACTGATAAGCTTATTTGGAAAGAGCAAAACATTTTCAAGATGTAACACATAATTGTGAAGGACTATTTGTAAACACAACAAACCTCCTTATTTATCAGCACTAAGAACAGTAATATTTATCACATCTTCTATATTTCTCTGGGTTGGATAAATATATATTACTTTTGATGTACTGAAAACAAGCTTATAAAGGATTTAAAAGAATCTGTATGTGTGTGTTCTCGTGTTGGAAAAGACAATGAAACCATGAATCCCCTGCAGTTAAAACAGAGCACTTCTAGGGTTCACTTTGACTTGAGTTTTTTACCAAATAAATTCACACAAGTGGTACATAAATACTGTCAGTTAAGTTTTCTGGCAGTAGAAGGAGTTGAAGGTTGGGGACCTTTTCATGCATTTGCCTTGTAAAAGGGGCTGCAAACAGATAAATCACCTTATAAAGGAATGGCAGTCTTAGGGTTTAAGTGGTATAAAGAAGCATTAAGAGCAATGCTTTATTATATTAATTAAAGACATTTTAATGTAATTAGTAGAGATGAGAAAATGTGCTCTGAATCTGGAGCATAAAAGGTATTTTAGAAATTGCTGTTCTACGTAGTTTTGAAGAGTATGTCATGTTTGCAAAAAAAAAATCGCAGCACAACTAATTTTGCTGTGCAGGTTTTTTTCTTTTTTCTTTTTAAGTTGTAATGGACCTGCAGAGAAACGTTTATTAGCTGAGAGTTTGTAACTGCTCTTGTATCGAGTCTGGCATTGCTAAAACAGAGCAAACAAATGTTGATGTTGTCTAGAATGGATTCTGTCATGAAACATGAAGGTAAACTTGCAAACCGCTAATGGAGGGCAAGGGAAAACTCCACAAACTACTTGGAACAGCCTATGGTTATCTGGTCATGCGGAAAAGGGAACAGAAGATTGAGACCAGAACTGTGTGAGTCTGCTGGAAAACCTGGAGGCATTAAGTTATCCGTTCAACAAGCCAAGTTTCTGCACCGGCCCTGGGGCCCAGTTGTGTCCCTGTGGGCTTCCTGTGACACTGTTCAGCCATGAGGCCTGGCAGAGGGCGAGTTCTTTGGCCTCCCTGCCAGCCTGCTCCTCCTTGCCTTGCCTTGCCTCAGGTTGCACTGACTTGTATGTGATTTGAAATAATGAAATGTATCTGCTTGTGATCCTGGCTTCACTTCACTTCCTCTCTACTGCCTGCTTCCTCTTATTTCTGATGGTGTCCCCAGACGATACTTCTCTGAAAAACCTCACAATGGGTAAAAGTGATGGTAAGGACCGAGCCGGAGCAGAAATGTAATCCCTGTTCCATAGCTAAAAAGTCCATGTTTTATATCTCCAGCAGAATCCAAATACATTAATCATGACTGCTAATTAAACTTAATTAATCCACAAGATTAGGTCCATGGCAGTCTTCCACTCCCCTCTGTGTTTGCCTTTGGTTTTGCAAGCAAATGCACGTGAAGCCGGTTCAGAGACAGACAAAAGGAAATACTCAATCCTCTGCTCCCCTCCTGAAGTGCATCTAAAATCAACCCTATATATGTGTATATATACAGTTATATACATGCAGATATATACATACATGTATGCATGTAGATGTAACATACATATATGTATGTGTGTAATGGAAACCATCAGTCCCATTTCGATGATGGCTGTGTCAGAAACAGTGACAGTTATATTTGCCTTCATAACTATGGACCTTGCTTGCCTTGACTTTCCTCCTCCTTCCTTCCCTTCCCTCCTCTGCCGCTACTCTTCAGAGCTACATTTTAGGCTTCCTATGGTTTTCACTGAGTTCACCACGTCTTTCCATTGAGTTCAGCAAAAAACAAACCAAGCCTTGCACATACTTTTCAAAGCAGTATATATAAAATAAAATTGCATGTGGAATCAAAAAAATGTATGTGTGGGATAGTCTGCATTTGTACTCTGTGTTTCAGATACTTGACTGACATCAAGTCCTACTATGTTTACTTTTATATATGCTCTATCCCTCTAACAGGGAGAAAATTAAAAAAACCCCTTTTCCTCTCTCCACTAAAATCATCCAGACAAGGCTTTTGCACCACTGATACATTCCTGATGCTTCATTTACAGACTGCACACATGCACTACATTACACATATCTCAGAAGTGATCCTGTCATTACACATTGGCAGCTGATAATTTAACTCTGACTGGCAAAGAAAATCTTGATTGCCCAAAGTAAATCTAATACATTACCTGGAGAGTAAGAAATTAATGATAGCCAGGCTGAGCATCCTTTAAAAGTAGGCATGGGATTTTTAAGCTACAGCATGTATGCATATAATACCTACATATATATATATAAAAGAGTATAGCACATATATATATGTGTGTATTCCATACATGCACCATATTTTCCAAGACACCTACAAATTTCCACATGCATTAAACTATCTAAAAACATAGAAATAGGCAAGTCTAATAAGTGGAATTTTCTTAAATTATATTTGAACAATAAACAGCAAGAGTAATACTGCAAAGTACGGCTCTATTCTCATGTATATCTACAATAAAATTCTAGGAACAGTTGTCTCTCAAAACATCTCCCAATAAAATAAAATTAAGAAAAAAAAAAAAAAGAAACACCCAGTGTCCTATATTTGTATATTCATTTTCAGTTTAAAAAAAAAAAAAAGTAAACAAAGAAAAGAGAAAAAAGACATCCCCACTCAGAGTTGCATATTTACATTCTTCAAACTGTAGCGGTGAAAAATAATTCTATTAAGTGCAGGACATTCCTAGTGTTGCAGTAGTGACATTTTTAATAAGTTCTTCATGAAAACATTTCTTTTTGTCTTAATAGTGATGCATTCCATGACTACGTGAAAATTCTATTATCCCCTTCACTTGCAGCCAGTGGTTGAGTCTGGATTGAAAAGCTCCTTGTATAATGGAGGAAACAGTGTGTTCACTATATCTGGATGAGATTGCTTAAATACCTGTAGTTTCTCTCCGTGCAAGTTGCAAAGTGCAGTAATGGTTGGTATCTTGGCTATTAACTGCAAGACATTAAAATAAAAAGAAAAGAAAGAGGGAGGAAGCAAATTTAACACAAATTACAGTTTCCAAAATGAACTACATTACATTAACATCTCATTGGGTAACTGAATACAATACTCTGAACTCCATCAAAACTACCCATCCAAAGGACCAAACATTGTTGTTATTGTAAGAGGCTAAAAACAATTGTCCTGGAAATTTTAGCCAAGTGCCAAAAATGCATTTAACAAGGAACTGCCTCCAGGAGTATTTTTTAAAGGCAATCTCACTCTTGCTAGGGTACCAATTAAAAAGATTAGTGGATTGAACAAAAAAATTGAGTAAAAGGAAACAAGCCTTACTTCTCCTATACATTGCAAGCACATAGTGTGCTGCTTTTAACTTACATTACTGCATCAATACATGGAGAAATGGCTACAAAAAAAGAGTTATCATCAAGGGGCACTCAGCTATTCGTTTTAAAAAATTACCTTTGTCAAAGTCTCATCATCGAGGTGGTTCTTCTGGATCACATGTTGAAGTGCAAAGTAAATCTTTTCCTGAAGCTTCTGGACCTTTCTTGGCTCTATTAACCAGGCTCGATCTGAGAAAAGGGAAAGCCAGAGCTAAAGTCAAGAACGCGCAGATGTGGGGCATGCTCGTGGATGAACACACTGTCCCATGCTGGCAAGCACTCCCAGCAATCATTAATTCCCATGAGGAAGGACTGCATGATAATTAAGACATGGTTTCAGAGGCAAAGTATCTTAATCCATTAAAGGATCATCTGAGAATTTAACAAAGTGCACAGTAACACAATGTTGGTTCCCGATCTCTATGTTTAAACCAAGATGTTGGAGATAAAGATGGGAGCAGAAATGAAACAAGGCCCAGCCATTTTATTATTCTCTCTTGGTACAATAAATGATCTTCTAACTTCATACTGGCTAGGTGAAAAACATGTCATGTTATCTCAGCATCTTAATACATAAATAATAAACATATTGATCAAAACAGTTCTTTGAAAATAATAGAATATAATTATTTAAAAATTAAAAGAAAATATAGCTCATTATTTACTAGGCTAACATTTTCAGACCAAATATTATATTCTGAATAAAAAGAAATGGCTCCCTTCAAAAGAATTTCTTTAATAATTCAAAAGAATTATGAGTTGTTGCAATGTCTTGAAGTGCAAATTTCTCATTATTTAAAAATGTTCTCTTTCTAAGCAACACAAAATAAAATATTATCTGTGAGAATAACAGCTACAGACACAGTTGTTTAGAAACCTATATGGCTCAACTGGGTTCCTATATGGAACTCAAACCCCAAGTGTAGGAGTTCTTCCTTAAGATCTGTATTCTCACAAGTCATAGCTTCTGGAGACAAACACACAGAAAGAGAAGTAGAAGACCCCAAGACAATCCCAAAACCATGAATACAGTGTGTTTAGAGCACCATTAAACCATCTGTTTTCCCATACTGCAAACTTGTTTTCTTCCTCTCTCTCTCTCCCTCAGACCAGACCAATTCTTAGGTATAGATTTCAGCTTTCAAACAGGAAAAAAGAAAATCTAATTTATCACAGGGCATGAATGTTCACGTACAAATTGAAAAGTGCTGGAAAATCCCTTTCAGAGCCCTTTCACCCACTTCTAGTCACTAAAATAATCCATAGAAATAATATAAGTCATCCATTTCAGTGAGCATACATGCCACAGAGGTTGGAGCTGAATAGTATTCATTACAGGAGGATCAGGATTCTGTAATTTATCTGACTGTCTGTGGAGAGAGGTGTACAGAAAGTGTCCATCAAGAAATTCTGTGAAAAGAGACAGAACCAAACCTCTAGGTACATAGTAAATGACCAAGAAAAGAAAATAATCTTTTTGCAAAGCATAGAGAATCATTCTCCCAGAGGGTAAGCCAATGGATCCTGTGCCACCAGCGGCCATAGAAACAGAATTAGCTGAGAGTACACACAGCATCTACACAAATAAGCACACAGTAATATTTAGACTTCATAGGTTAGGTGCCAATTTTATGCTACTGCAAAAACATGCCTTTCAATAGTGTTAAACCAAGGCCTATTGTGGCAGACTGGAGCTAAAAAGATTTATCACAGAGAGCAATCCTTAAAGGTTTACATTTCTGTCACAAGAATAAACTCAAAAATAGACTGAGGCTGTTGGAGGACAGGTTTAATCACTGATCTGTCATGGAGCATGCTGCATATGACACAAGAGTTCTTAAATTCAATACAAAGACCTAGGTGAAATTTTACAGTGGATATTAAGTTTGTCTCCTAAAATGAGGTTCCCACCACCTGAAAAACATCTGCAAATTTGGCTGGAATTCCCCAGGCACCTCTAGTTACATTCACAAAAGTGCAGGAAAAAGTCAATAGATCAGTGGATGCCCATACAGGATGTAAGAAACAGTGATTCAGTTCTGTACTTTTCCTTTTGGGTTTTGAGCTTGTGTATCTTTAAAGAGTGCACAGGCCACTAGGCAGAGAATAGTGTACAAAAGAGGATAAGGGACAACTTACAAGATCTGCTTTTGCAAAAAGGAAGATGAAAAAAGGAACATGGCCAGTCAGAATTTAAGAATAGGGGCTGGCACACAGCAGGCAGCCAGGTCAGTGTCTTACCACCTGCGTCTGGCACGTTTACAGGTGGAGATGCCTCTGCAACATTTACTGGAGAGCTTCTACAATGTTTTAACCTTTGAAATTAGAAATCAAGTTAAAGAATCACCTCCAAGCAGAGTGGTTAGATTCATGCTGAAATGGCAAATCTGGATCTGTGCTCTGAATCAGATGGAAGATGGATCTGACACTGGGCCTTGCAACCTTAGCAACTGTATTAATGGATGTTCTTAGGTCCCCTTACTCCTGATGGAACTGCTCTGTTTCCTGTAAACTACCTGAACACTGAGATCAGGGGCACAAGAATCACCCTTCAGGATGGTGGCTTCTGTAGGAAATAAACTTTACTGTGGGGGTGATGAGACACTGGAACAGGTTGCCCAGAGAAGCTGTGGATGTCCCATCCCTGGAGGTGTTCAAGGACAGGCTGGATGAGGCTTTGAGCAACCTGGCCTAGTGGGAGGTGTCTCTGCCCATGGCAGGGGGGTTGGAACGAGATGATCTTTAAGGTCCCTTCCAACCCAAACCATTCTATGATTCAGTGAATTTATGAATATGAGTACTTCCCATGGGGAATCTCTATGTATCTGCACTAGTGGATGGAAGGACTGGTGCAGGTGATTCTGTGAAGCAGTGCTTCATTTGTTAATGTTTATGTATGTTCCCAAGATGAAAGACTTTATTGGGAAGAAACCTGAACATCTCGTGCAGAAGGAAATTGCCCCTTTCTCTATTGTTTACTGTAATCATTTTTTAAGCAAATAAATGGCAACGTTCAATGCCAGTTCAATCTAACTGATTTTCCCTGCCTTCCCACTCCCAAACTTAGCAGCTGAGCTGAAAAGGGAATTACTGGCACAACCAAAATTCACAGTCATTTTATGGAAGAAAGATTGCTTTCACTCATGTACATGCTGCTGCAGTCCATCATTTCTTTCTTACTGCATCTTCTATGACTAAAGATACACATGCTTACAGATTACAGAAATAAGCAGTCGGCATTCATCAAGCACTTTTTTTTTTGTTTGTTTTTGTTTTTGTTTTGTTACAGGAACAGGAGACACTGTATGTGTCCTCTTACTTGCAAGTAGGCAAAAGCCAACTTGGATGTGAAATGGAAAACTGTGGATTATTGAAATATTTCATCTTGTAGCACCACCTTCAAACCTGATGCTTGATTATAGTGGAAAAAAAACTTGGAATTACCTGTACTTATCTGTGCTACTTAGTAGAAACAGAAGCTGCTATTCAGGAGACATCCAGCTATGAACGGCTGTATCAGTACTGATGTACATCAGGACTGAAATGCACTACTAGAGTTAATGGAGAAGCTTTTACAACACATGCCTGCAATACAGCTGGCTCAAAGCCAGTGCTGAGTTGCTAGCTTTTTCAAGTACTTGGTACAGCTGCGAGAAATAGAAATGACTGTGGATACTCAGGCAACATGAACTGCTGGCAGAATGCAAGAGATTTTGGTACTTTGCAAACTAAAGGGTCACATGTAGAACTGCAGAGCTGAATCAGAATGTTGATGTCAATCGACACATGTAGAACTGCAGAGCTGAATCAGAATGTTGATGTCAATCTAATGCCTACCTGCAGCTAAGCACATTTCACAAATTACTTGATCCAAAATCCATTAAAATCAATGGGAAACCTTCCATTGCTTAAATAAGTTTTGCCCAGGCCTAAGGCACGGGACACTCTGAGATGTTAGAAGCTTTCTGCAACCAGATTTTGTTGAATAGGGCTATAACTTGTTCTCATTTCCAGGATTACGTGGGAGACAGAAACATGACTTCTTTTCAGTTTGTCTAGAAATTACATAACTAGATTGTCTTTCTCCCTACAGGTAAGATGCCCCCATCTGATCCAAGGTGCTTTGAAGTCAGCTTCAACATGATCGTACTGTTTCTCTCTGTTCAGCTAACTCCTACTTTTCCTGTTCCTAATTGTAAGAAAATAGAGTAAAAAATCCTCCAGCTGTTACAAAAGAGAAATACAGATCCTGCTTACAAGGATCCCATCACCATCTTCCTGCTTCCCCTGGCTTCATAATACGAAGTCAGCTGGAAACTGAAACAATCTTCTGCAGTCTCTGTTAACATCTTACTGAAGAACTTCAGTAAGAAACAGACCCCAAACAAATTTCCAGGTTGTCTTTGGCTTTGCACCGAGTTTGCTGAACAGGCCACTAATGCTAACCAGGAGCCAGCACTGGCTGCACATCTGTGTCATGCTCACAGCTTTGGTCTTTTCAGACTGAGGGAGGGCTGATGGACAGGCACCCGCTGGGACACCGCAAGTGCCCTGTCCCAGAGGCAGTCAGAGCATCTGGGGGACAGTGCACAGGCAACTCTCACCCCTGTGTGCAGCTGGGACACCTCTGATGTGTAAATGATGACTGTTTGGAAGGTCCTCTCTGGAACATCCTGGCCTAACACCATGAAGAGACACCAGCTCAACCGTTTTACCTCCGAGCAGATAACCACAAGAACTGCTCAAAGGAAAAATAAAAAGAGCAGAGTCCTTTCAGTAGGTGTCCTTAATGATGAGAACGAACATGTTGACACCATCTGCGCTAGTCTAATTCTAATTCTGCCTAACATAATCTACACCACAGATGTGCAAAAGGGCAAAGTGACCTAGGGGAAGTCTTTAGCAGGACAGGCTGGAAAAATAATTGATGGTGAGATTTTTTGTAAAAGCCTTTCAAGAGGTTGCTTTTAGTGGGAACTGGGGATCCACCTCACCTGAGGCATGTTTAAAAATCTCACACTAAGCTGTGAGCTTACCTACTAGATGCACCTTCTGTGTCAGTTCAATCACAAACCCCCCTTTTCTGTGGTCAGACAGCCATCACCCACTGAATGTATGCTTGCCTATGCAGAGTTATGATATATGGATATGTTAAACAGAGTGTTGCCACTGGAATCACCACCTATCCCCTGGAGCTAAATTCAGACAGGACCTCATACAGATTTTTACTGCTCATGTTCTTATATTCACAGAAAAAGCCCATCATATTTAGGGACTATATAAACTGCTAAGGGCTGTGAGGTTTGAGCTCCCTGAAAATGCCAGGAGGAACATGCACCTCCTTCAGTACTATGCTTCTCTGTACATGGTCTGGAGGAACGTGATCTGGCTCCATGTCTGTTACCCCCACATTTTGTATCTATTTCCAGTATGTGTAATTCCTGACAATCTATCAAAAAGAGAGTGAGGTGTATCTGTGCAATTCAGATACTCTTCCACTGCTTAATACATTGCTTTATATTGCTTAATACAGCTTAGACAGCTGTTTCAGTAGGTAGAAATAGAGGTGGACAAGGATGAAAAAAAAAATCATTGTGGTGTTTGGAATGAAATATTACCTGGTGATATCAGAACAGCAGATGAAAACAAGGCAATCTCCTCCTCAGTAAGCTGTAAGGAACATAAATTCTTTGCAAAGTCAAATGCTTCATTCACCAGATCATCAGAACCTGCAGACCACAGAGGACAAAATCAATGCTAGAAATTTATCAGCTCTTTAACCTGCCATGAAAAGTGGATTGTTTTGGTGTTAAAAAAGTTGTGAGTGAATGTCTGTGCTTCTAAACCAAGTGCCTTTCATCAGCTATTAAAATTCCACCCACCCCAAAAAGATATCACTGAAACACCCATTAGAGCACACAAATTATTGAGAATTAGGTGCATGACCTCTACGGAAATTGCACAGACATCTTAGAAGAGCATTTTCTTTTCCCAGAGTACAAAAAAATGCCATTTCTAAATAGATATTAAATCTAAGAGGTATGAATGACCAGTCCTAAATAACTTTCACATATGTAATTTTATTAACTAACAGTACAAATATTCATGAAAATTTGTGAAAACATTATAAAGATCAAAATAACTCAACTAATGCATGTTCATAAACACTTTAAATTTGTAGTGTTACATTTATCCATATGCAAATAAGAAAAATATATACATTTGAAGAAAATATCTCTCTTTGAATTTGGTCCTGAATAAATTTCTGATGATGCATCAGTCTCATGGATGGGCAAAAGACATGCATTTAGCTGTTAAAATCTCATGTAGCAGTCAATATCACATTGAGAAATGAAGCAATTGTTTCAATACATGAAGACAAACTCCTTGGCTCCTGCCATAAACTCATGTTTTATCAAAACTTCAGATAGCCGAGTAAGAAATCTATCTGAAAAACTCTCATGCTGTTTCTTTTTTTATTAGAGAAAAACACTTCTCACTGCTAGCAGCTACTGGAGTAATCTTTTTTCTTTTTCAGTTCCAGCCTACAGATTTAGAGGTTTGGGGATTCAACATCGACTGCAGATTTTCATTGTGGGTCACTGTTTTCAGAAAGACAAATTGTCACTATGTGGTTCAATGTAATTGGTTGAGCAGAAGACCAACATACCCAAGGCTTTAAACATTTGCATTCCTCCATACTTTCCTTCAAACAGAACAGTATTGTTGAGTGGGTTGAAGGCACGGCACATTCTCACCAAAACCACTTCTAAGCAGCCTATCATACATGAAAAAAGAACAAAAATACCACACATTACTGCAAAACATCAGAATATGGGAAATGTCAAGAAAATATTTAGGAAGACATCAGTCATTTGAAACATCAGCAGGGATAGACACTGTTTGAAGGCATCTAGATGATATAAGTCTGAATCAGAGAAAAAATATTTCTGTCTGCGTTGAGTAGAGAAGGGGTAATTTCTGTTCCAGCCTAACCACCTTTTCTTTAGGTTGATTTTTCCCCCATTGCAGCGAATTGGTGGCCTGGACTTAATTGGAATTTAGATCTGGGCAAATATTTTCAATTTGAAATATTTTATCCTGAAGATTAGCCATTTTTTTGAAACTCCTTTTTAGTAATTAAACCTTTTTTTTTTAAGAGAAGAAAAGCAGCTTCATTCAACATGTATAAAAATCCCAGCTTTTTTTGGGTGGAAGGGGAGAACTTCACTAAATATCTTCAAGAACACCCCTAAATTGGGTTTTACTTTTGATTCCCTTGTTTTTCTTTCAGGTTGAGAAATAGCCAAAAGAACCCTTCTTTTTTTCTCTTTATCTTTCCTATTATTTCCTAACTGCAAAAATATGCAGTCTGGGAAAATGAAGAGAAAAATTTTAAGCATCCCTTAACTAAATCCGCATCTCCTGTAAGAGGAACTCTGAATCTGAGGATTCTTTTCCAGACATCTTTTGAGTGAAAAGTCCTGATTTTCTAACTCCTGCTCATCATTAAAACAGAAAATTATACTTGACGTATTTATACATGGTGCAGCGTTGTCCAACTCTATAGTCAAATATAACTGTACCTTTTGCTAAAGGTGCAGTTGTGTTGTTAGCTTTGTCAGCCAAATGAACAAGTTACTTGGGGTGCACTGGGATCTGCAGAATTTTCAAAATTAGTATGAGCTTTAAAAAAAGAGTTCTCGTGCTACAACTCTGTTTTTCCAGGAGGTTGTCCACGTGTTCCCAGGATCTTTGTATCCCTTCCCTTTGCACCTGTGCCCACTGTCTCAGTCCAGCTCCACACCAAGCCTCTGTGTAGAGGGAGCTGAATCACACTGGTTTTCAGCCTTAATGAAGAGCTCTCTCTTGAAACAGGCAGCACTTACGCTTTAACAAGCCACCTCACACAGCATCCTGCCTTTTAAACATGGAGGGAGCAAGAAACTAATATGACAGGGTAAACACAGATAATTACCAGTCACAGTTCACTTGGTTGTATCACTTTTTCCTCCTCACGATAAATCTTGTCATGATTCTTCTGGAGGACAGAAATTACTGAGTCCCATGAGAGGGAAGGAAACCCTTTTCCCCCTTGCCCTTATGCACACACATGCACACCCAGAGAGCACGGCTGGAGCACACTGCCGTTATCTGCTCTCATTTACTCTGAAACAAACTGGCGCCAGCAGGGATTTTCCCTCCTGTGCACTGGCTGGAGGGTATTTCTGTAGTCTCATTAAAAAGATTTGAGATGACCATGGAGGCAGGCCCCAGTAAGCCTGCATTCGTTTCACTAATGACAAGTGGGGATTTTACAGGGTGGCAGATGACTGATTTGACCAGCTCAATTCGCAGGGTCCTTCCACCACATGTCATGTTGGAGACTGCAGTTTCTGCAATGACTGTGTGCGTGCGTGTGCTTAATAACCACAACTGACTGTAGAGGGAAGAGGATCAGAAGGCAGTAGCATGATTAATGTGGAGAAATACGGAAGGGTTAATGTAGCTAATGAAACAGACTCTAATTAGAGCTCCTTCGAAATTAAAATGATTTGCAGAACAAGACAGCAGAGCACATTTCTAACGTGCTGGGTGCTAAACCAGTATCAAGCCTCCGGCGTTTACCCACCTGACTTAAGGAGGAGAATTTGGTCGTTCTGGCAGAGCTCCATGAAGCCTGTTATGCGCTTCGCAAACTCCACCACATACTGGATAGCGTGGGTGATCTGAATGGCACACTGCTGCCACAGAGCTTCTCTGGTCTTACAGAAAAACACACATGGAAAAGCAAAGCAGTGAGCAAGTGGGTTCAGTGCATGAAGTTCTCCAGGTGGCCTTGCAGAAAGGCGCACACCTCAGGCTCCACTCCCATCCCCAGGCAGAGCTAGCAGCATCTCTTGCTTCTCAAAGAACTCAATAATTTTCATTAGAAGGCTGTTTGCACAAGCTGATTCCCCCAGTGATCTGAACTCTCGCATTGCCTCTTCAAAGGTGGAAAATGCATTGTCCAATGTTAAACTGTGATTTAATGCTGGCTTTTGTGCAACAGAGACAAACTGCCACAAACAACGTAAACATCCCAGAGTACTCTTAGGAAAGAAGTGGCACAGTGCTAGTAAGTTATCTGACAGAATATTTTTGCTAGTCTGAAACTTCAAATAATATATAATTAATGTATCACTGCAAACTGAGCACTGATTACATAAAAGTTTTTCTCCTTGATAATAATTTTCCTTACACACGCAAGTGTGCAAATGTAAATGGATACTCTTCGTTTGAATGCCACAGCTGTGCAATCTGTGGTGTGTTTTTATTCTTGCTAGTACTGCATAGCCCCTCAGCTTTCAAAGAACAAGCTGGAGTCTCTTCTGTCTCTTGCATGATCAGCTAATGTTCAAACTGAAATCTGACTGAAGAATCATTGCTAGTGATGGTTGTTCCAGAGGCACAAAGATTTCTGTTGACTGGACTACATCTGAAGAGGTGCCAGTGGGAAATAGTCTGAACTTCAACTGAGAATCACAGAGGTAGAACAGAAATGTAGCATAATGAGATTATTTTTCCACCCAGTTTTGAACAACTTCAATTTAAGGAGTACATTCAGTTTGTAATTATCTATTGTGTATAAGTGACAGGTACTAGTTAAAAAAGGATGTGTTTTCAAATTTATAAGGAAACAAAGTTAGGTTGTCTTATTTTCTTCAAATCCTTACAACAAAGCATCGAGCTTACATTAAAGTCAACTGAATTTCTGCATGAAGTTTAGATCTGTGATAACAAGCAAAGCACAGATAACTGGATTCCACAACCATGTCTAAGCTTTGATATTAGCAAACATCCCAACATTCTGGAAAGCTGCTGCTTCTCTTTATGAAGTGTCACTCCTTTGTTTTCAGTAACCAGCTCCTCAAAGATATTTAAAAGCCCATTTTGACCTATATGAAACTCACCAGCATATCCTTGACAAATACATTACACTGTTAACAATTTCAAAACTTAAGGAGCAGAAGAAAAAGCATATTACAGGATTGTACCTTGCTCTGGTAGACCTTAATTTCTTCGTATGTGTGGGTCTGCCATGCTAGCTGGTGTAGTTCTTCCATTGTATATTGACATGTCTCCAAATGAGATTTAATGATATTTTGTGCAATTCGATCTGTGGAGAATAAAAAATAGCTTGCATGAAACAGTGAACAGTGATTTGCAATAGCAAAATGTTGAAAACTTACACGTTGGAAAATGCAGATTTAAAAAAAAAAATTCTTTCCAATGCTACTGCTCTCTGTTTATTTTTTTTTTTTTTTTATTTCTGGAGATGACTGTCACAAAATGTTAAGTATTCAACTGAAAGCCAAACAATGCTTGATAAATAGTGGATCTGCACATGAGAATGAATCTTGTGAAACTATTCAGGCTCTTTCATTCTGGAAGTATTTTTGTTTTCTCTGTTTACATAAATGTATTTGTAGACACTGGTTACTTGATCACTTCTGCCTTCCCCAAGCCTGTGCAGCTACCCAGCTCTGACGCTCAGTCCTGACATGGGCATTTGCATAAACCTTGGGGTGACTCATATCAGAGAAACAGGAAACAGGTCTCTTCTATTTTTTCTCATGTTAGTCTTCAGCTGGATCAATTTCTGATTTAGCTTGATGAACATGAACATGGAGACTGGTGCTAGCAAGTGGTGAAAGCTAGAACTAGTATCCTGGGTTTTAGGAGACATGGGGGGAGTAGGTCTCACATACAGGACTAAGTTAACTTAAAGTTATTCTGAAATTGCAGCCTTAGAAACTACTGTGTAACATGGAATGCAGGATGCAAGGGGACAGGGAAGCATTCAGTGTTGGCCTGAGATCCCACTGAAACTAAGAGTAAACTCCCCAGGGAAGTATTTTAAAGTAGATCTTTGCCCTTTAAGCTACTTGAGCAGATTAAAAAAGATTTTCACAAAAACTTCCAGCATGAATTCTTTAGGACTAGAAGTTGAGATGTCTTGATAAAGCATGCTATAGAAATGTGATGATTTCTTATTTTGTAGCTTTGAGACCTATATATCTAATGAAGCTCACTGCTTCATCCTGAAGACATTGCTTAAGCTGAATAGCTTTTAAAGTTGAAGTCACAGAGCTGAATTGAAGCCCTTGTGGTAGAACTGGTATTTCGTGGAAAACATGTTTGTCGAAAAAGAAAAGGACATTGTGAATGCGTTAGCCAAACCTGAGCATGGGAAGTAGAAAGAACTAGGAATGTCATAATTTACTCATTCACATCCTCAATAGTTTGCGTACAGTGGGTGGTCTCAAAATAAGACTGCTTCTTTGGCAAAATGTCTACTGATTTTAAAAACATCAGCAAGAAGGAAAGATGAAAAATGAATGTAAACATTTATATGCTCCCTGCAATCACTGCTATAGGAGCGTTATTTAAAGGAGGGATGCTTGTGTTAGTGTCACAGTTAATAAGCTGAGACTCAGTGGAAAGGCACTGAAGAAAACACAAAAGAGTTCCAGGTTTTTGTAGGAACAATAAAACCCGCTCAATTCAATCTTTGCAGGTGTCACTTTAAAGGTCAACACTATCTTTAGGTTTCCTGATGGAAGAATTGACGCAGGCACAAGGATAACTGAAAGCATATATTAGTGAGTACAGGGATCTATCCACCATTCTTTTACGGAAAATTGGATGCAAGTCTTAACCTATGATGGCAAGCTGTTGCATTTTATAGTAAAAATTTTACAGATAAATGGGCATGTTGGAATAAAGGGATGACGAATTTCAACAGACTTTTTAAAAGGCTCAACAAAGGTTTATTTGCATTTCTTTTACCAAGAAAATAAAGTAAACCCCACTTTTTTTAGAAAAATCAAATTTCAGATGTTTACCTGCCTATTGCTCTATTTAAAGTATGGTTTTAACAACATCATCTTTCTGGTAACATCCCTAGGCATGGTAAACGTGACTGCAGAAGTTAAGCTCAAGCTATAGGTTTTGTCACTTACGTTCCTGGAAGAATTTAACCAGGCAGAACTGAGGTATGGTCAGAGGAACATTTAGGCCTTGTACCTAAAGCACCAGTGAAAGCAGTAAGATTTCAACTTCTATTACAATTCCAGAGCCTGAATGGTGAAGGATTTTGCTCTTTGAGTCCATTGGCTCATCTTTTTCTCTCTTGTGCTTCCTAGCCTAGCTCTCCTAGCCTTGACATTTGTTGCAAAAGCTGGAACTGTTCACACTCTTGAAATAAAGACAGTGTTTACAATAAATACCTCAGATACTTCAATTTTACAGCATGGACAGATTTTGAATCCGAAAAGGTGACCTGATGCCAACAATCTGAAAATAAGACCCTCTCATTTCCCTGACCTCAAAATATATTTGATCAGCAGTTCTATGTTACTGAAAAGATCCTCAGCTCCACTCCTTTTCCTACCATTTACGTATTTACCTCAGGACTGAAGAGCTGAAAAACTCTTGAAGGTTTTGTAGGAATGACATCCTGTGTTTTACCCCCATACATCTCTTCCTTATGTACTTGTGCTTAGGTTGAGCTGACATTAAAAACCATTTAGATGTGTGAAGGCCTAGGGCAATTGCAGCAAGCAGCAGCTCCGAATGCTAACATCCAAAGAGGAATCAGGCACAAGACAGACTTGAAACTTGCGCCGCAGGCTAGGCAAGGCTGAGTGTGTGATGGAAAGGGTACACTGGGTCTCAGGGGAGGAGGTCTCATTCAGCATAAGCAGCAGAGGAGGCTGCTTGCTTACACTCAACGCTGGAGTCCCTGGAAGGAGCTTTATGCAAATATACCATACACTGGATGTTACAAGATGACATGATGCAAAAAGTAAAAGTATAAGCTTGTCTTGGTTTCTCAGATGCTCCAGAAGCAGGAGATCTAATTCACGCAGAGAAAAGAACATCACTCTCAAAGGGTTTCGAAGACCACAGCCTTTTTTGCTGACATTTTCAGATTTTAGAATCTTTTCACTGGAATTGGTACACATCTTGGCAAATCCCATGGAGAAAGAGGTTCCTAAACCACTGATAATAGTGTACTGACATCTAATGTAAACCTCTCCTGTCACATGGCACAGGTACTGTGCTGTACCCAAAACATTTCTGTGAGACCTGGCAGCTCTGAAACACTGCTGGTAACCGAGTTCAACAAATTAATTACTTTAGTAGAACTAGAAAGAAAGGGTCAATGAGAAAAGAAAGCAAGCAGCTTCATACAGCATGAGGAGAGCTATAGCCATGATGTAGAGGCTGTGGCCTCAACCCTATGGAGGTACCCTGCTGGGGTGATGCTCAACAGCTATGTCTCTCCTGTTCTCCAGGCTAGAAGAGTCCACAACATTCACTCCACACATCAAGTCTTGACTTTTGTTCATTTTGTTTTCAAAAATCTTGAGACAGATATTTCAAGGGTCTCCTTACACTGGGAAGCTACATAGACACAACTAGGAATCTGTTTGGATGGGCTGCAAGGGCTATAAAAGACAACTCAATTTTTGTGACCTCAGTGTGAACTGCATTTCTGTTTGAAATATTGTCAGCCTCCATTCTACCTAAGTTACAGCAGGCTGTCAAAGTTTGCTTTATGAAAAAGAAAACATAAGAGATGATGATGCTGGCCACTGAGGTGTGAGAATCAGTCTGCAATATTTTATTTTACAAGCACCAACTGCTGCAACTGTTGAGTGAAAATTAACAATTCCAACTGAAAGAATTGCTGAGCCTGCATGATAGTACACCACCAGCACTGTAATAACTACAGCTATAAACTGCAGGATTTGTAAAGGTTGTCTGCCCTAGTATGTAAACATAAATGTCGACTAGGTGCTTCACTCCTCCCCTTTTGTCTATATACTGTGTTTATTATATTAAGGCTGTATCTTCTACCATGAATCATGATCACTTGATACTACATGGTATCACAGTGAATTTGAAAGCCACAGTATATCCTGGCAGATTGACTCTGTCAGGGAGACATGGCCCACAGAAAATAACAGGCTCCCAGTGTCTGAACTCCACCATGCACTCTGACATGGAAACATTTACATTAGGTAACTTGGTTCTAAATTTGAAGATTTTGTAGTATTGGTGTCTTGAAAATTTTCATGGAAAGCAGACGCTTTTTGTACAAAAGCTATGCTTCATTAAAAGAAAAAAAAATCTAGAAAAAGTATTTGTTTCCAGAGAGATTAAACAGAAACAACATACCTAAGCAAGAGAACAGTCAATAGTTGTAACCAACATCTTGAAAAATCATAAATACTCAAACAAGATATGTCCTGGAATGACCACGTATATTTCATTTCTGTCTTGCCTATATCTGTCTTGTTTTCTGTAACGGCCCACTATTCTAGCTTTTCAATCTCATCCATTATTAGGGGTGACATGGAAACCTAGATATTGTTGGTTGGCATGGCCGAAGAGCAGAAATTTGAGAGGCTGGGTTGGCCTCTGTGCCCCGCAGCAGGTGGGAATGCTGCCCTTCCTGTCACGCCAGCTTGGGTACTGCTGGTGGAGCCCTGAAAGGTGCCAGTGGGACAGGGAGATAAATTTACTGAGATTTTGCAATGCAGCTGTGTAAAAAAAAAATGCATTGTAGGAGATGTCCAGAAGAAGCTGAAAATTGTACATCAGGAAGCTATCAAAAACATTTGTTCTCATTCACAGAAGAAATTGTGGGTTTCTTGAAAGAAATACTGTGCGTGTGTACGTATGCAACTTGTCAGACAAGATGGACTCAATGCCTACGACTAGATGGAGCAACCACATCATAAAGACGTACATGTATTGTGGGTGAAAAAGAGGCTGTAAAATGTCGAAGGTACCATGGTAACAGAGTAAATGAACACGGATGGAACATGGTCCTGGGCTCATGGCTCAGTGGTTATAAATTAGACTGTTGAAGCCAATACCTGAAAGAGGCCATGTCAAAGTATTGATGGGAACTGTCCTAAGGCATAATGAAGGATCTCACTGGTGCTAACAGAAATAAACAAACCTCTCAAGAAAAGGCAGTATCTGAAGGGTAAGATGTGAAATATAGGATATAGACAACTTAGGAATGAGGAGGACCATGAGTGATCAGCATTGTTTTAGCAAAATAAATACTTTTAAATTTGGCCTGGCCTACCTAAAACTACAGAGACAACAAAAAGACTTGATTCTGTGAGGAATGGGATGACCCAGTGAACAATGAAGCAAGCTATACCACGGTTAGTACAACAAACCCAACCTGGTTTCCTACAGACATGTCCAATATTGCTTGCCATTCTCTTTCTGACATCCCATCCCCTGTGTTTGGCTGGGTAAGAGGCACCATGAATGCATACGAGGGGCCAGTCTGCTCAGGCTGATTGGCCAGCAGCCACCACCTTTTGGGGTGAACATGGGCTTGGGTCATGGCTTCTGCCTCTCCCTAAGGTTATCTATCTCCTTCACCTGCTAAGTAGCCTTTTTTCCAAAGCTTATGGGAACCCAAGTATCTCAGACTTCTGCTTCCCTTCACTGATGCTGGACAGTAGCTAAAGAAGTATCACATGGTGCTAACAGAAGGCAGAGCTGACAGCAAGACTCAAAAGCCCTATTCCATCAGCAAAACAGGCCAAAAGCTTATGTTGCAAGGGAAGAGCAACAGCGCACAAGCTATACACCTTTCGCATAAATTTGGGACTACAGCTCACAGCTTCCAGAACAGCAAATGACCTTTTCTGTTTCCATTTTTGGCTACTCTGTTGGGCTCTTTGTGTTTTTTTTTTCCCCTTTCTTTTTTTTTCCCCTTTCTTTTTTTTTTCCCCTACTGTGATTTCTTATTATAGATTTCAGTAGACATCGCACAATAGGCACTCTCCAAAGGTTATGATAGCTCAAACATGTATTTCACCAGTGGGTTAGGTTACGAGCTGCTTAAATCCTAAGTACATACATAAGACTGAACATTGCAACCTAGATAGTATAAATCAGCATAGCACAGACCTGCAGGGGTCTATTATCAGCTGATGAGTCAGTCCTGCCTTTTTCAGACATCTCTGTATAGCATTCGGAGATCTCAATCTACAATACTGAGGAAAAATTCCAACTTGGGGTCAAGTACGATGCTGGTGGGGATGGGTGTAATTACTCCACTGACCGCACACAACATTCACCAGCTGTGAATCCAGCCTGCTAAGTGGAAATTATCCACAGTGCTTGGTAGTGTCTGTTTCCTACAGGCTCTTTAGTTCTTTCATTTGTCTCTCTTTTCTCAGGAGAGACTCTAGTTTTTCTCAGCATTCCCTTCTTTCGCACTGGGAACTGAAGAACTTTGAAGTGTGCCTCCTAAAACACTGATAATCATCCTCAATTAAAATGAATAATGAATTTTTAATTTGCCACTTACCCTTAGGATCCAGTTGAGTAGCTAAGAGCTCATCTCAGCTTATATCCTAAGTTGAGCTCTCACAGGGATCCACTTTGAATTAACTGCAATAACACCACAGCTTTGGCTGACTGCTCTAAGTATGTGTTATCAGTTTGTACAACTATCAAAACTCCAGTTAGATATTCTAAATAAAATCTCCATTCTAGGACCCAAAATAATGCCAAGCTACTATGAAATCAACACTCTTCTGTACCCTAATTCAAGGATATGATGACTGCAAAATAAAAAGTTTGCAAACTGGTTTCATTACACAGATTACCTCAAGAAATTTTTAGACAGTAGTAAAGGCACTGACACAGGGAGTAAAGGAAAAGTATGTCTTATGGTTGCTGTCAATCCTGAATAATCGGTTCCAATTTTTTTAAATGAACTGTCTGAAAGATCTGAACTTTTTTTTTTGAAAAAAAAGCAGGAACATTTATTCCTAAAAGTGGTTGCAAAGAGCTCATCCCATTTTTCATCTGTCCCTGGCATACTCAATGTCATGAAGCACAAAGATTAACAGTTAAAAAACTGTTATAGATAGACTATCAAGTGTCATAACCCCTATTTGTTTAATAAATTTGTAACACTACACAATATGCAGCCTAGGAAGATGATACAAAACATTAAACACTCATATGAGACTAGAAGTCTGCAAAAGGCTGTGAGAGGTTGGACATACATTTTAGCACTTCTTTGACTGTCTTTTTGTAAAGATTTTAAGCAGCCGAGTTGTAGAAATGCTTTAAAAAGCAAAGACAAAACATTCTACAATGGTTCTGTTTTCCTGTAGAGTGGCAACTGAGCTGGATCAAAGTGGTGTCAGTCTATAGTGTCAGAAAGTGAAACAATTTGGTTATTGTAAGCAATGCCAGAGATTTCAGTGATCAAGAGAAAAAATGTCCATGCAGTTGAAAAGGAACACCAGACAGTTCTGCATGCCTTAATGTTGTGCTTTAACTATTCAAATTTGTATGTGACTTTCATCCCTGCAAGAGCACTACACTATAAAAACTGTGTTCTCTTACTCAGTTTCAGCATTTGTCTGAGCCTTATGTCTCGTTGCATTGCATTTTTCCACTAGACACATCCATGTTTCTCTCCCATGTGTTTCAGTCCATTTTTTTCTCATATCTTTTCACTCTTGTATAAAAGAATTGTCACTGTTCTGTGAAATAAAGTATAAAAACTGAATGGACTGAAGAAAGACATCATTACTTATAGGGCTGGGAACATCATCACAAACTGCATAACAAGCCGAATTACATTATTCTCAAGAATAAGGTGAAAAGTAGTGAAAAGCATGGAGAGCGTGATGAAATCTGACAGACAGAAGGCATGCAGTGTGAAAAAGTGAACTATGGCCTCAGAAGTCAAACTTAGGATATGTACTGGGAAAATAAAAATTTGTAAAAGGAAACCTCTGTTGGCTTCCTTGTGCCTAAGGATTAAAGAATGATCAAACAATGTAGTCCAGGATGACAAAGAAAAACAGCATGGACCCCAGATTAAGCTCTCAGAAAGCACAAGGTAAGTATGCATGTTGTTGGTGCTGATTGCCAAGACACAACAAACACAAACGTTAAGGACAGGGAGCATTGATACTGAGATAAAGGGGTTGCTCAGAGGAAGAAGCAAGCAACATATCACTACTAATTCAACCCACACCAATTTTTGCAGATAGTATGCTGCTTCTATATACTACAGTGATTCATAAATCATCACTGCCTTGTCCTCTTGATTCTCGTCTGCAGTGCCATTTTCCTCCTCGTGGGTTGTGTGTGAGACGCAACCCCGCAATACAACATTCTTCGTATGTCTCAGGCCCTCCATTCTCTGGCACCTGCTCCAGCTTTCTCTTTTTGAGGTTTTCTTGCAGAAAGCCAGCTACCATTTCTTCTACTATTGACATGGCTATTCTGAAGCATAGGACAGGGAATCAACAAAACCGCTATTCCTACGGGTGGCAGCAACAGCACACCTCAGTACTTGTTATAACGTTATCTGTACACTGATCTTTTTGTGTGATTTCTAATTTTACAATATTCATAGCACAGTGTTATTTCTGAGAAAATTGTCGTGATACATGGTAATATATGGGATGTATGATACAGTATTTTACATATTTTGACTGCTACAAATGGTTGCTTTCTAACTGCATTTTGGATTCTCAATACAATTAACATATTTTGTCAAGTTTGGTTATGCAAGAGAATATTCCTATCTTTTAAGAAAAGGAGGAATTCTAGATACTTGTTTTAATGGATTAGAAATGTACCCACTTTTAAGAACTTTAATGCTTTAGAAATATAAGCTACAGATAATGCTGCTTTTAATACTGTTTAATGCGTCTTTTAAACTCATTTGTAAAACAATCTGAAAAGTAAGTAAACCAGAACGAAAGATCACGAAATGCCCCATCCTCAATCTCAGTTAAAGGATGTCACTGTTTTATTTAATTTCATTGTTTAATCCAGCTGCTTATATTGTTGAAATAGTCACAACCACACTTAAGATGGGACCCCATTGTCTTGGGTGCTGCAGAAAAACATTGTCAGTTGAAAATTTTTGTTTCTTGAAAATATGCATCATGTACCAAAAGTAATTAAACTTTACCATTCTGTGAACAGAACTCTTGATTGTATTCCCACTTACAACACCTATCCCCACAATAAACATAAAGGGCAATATTTAAAATCGCATTTTCTGCAACATCTATAGTGCATGGTCTGTAGTGTGATCAAATCCCGGCTAGGAGCACTACCAATAGCCATCATTGGTAAAATTATTATGAAATTACTAGTCGGCCTAGTCATTTGACATATGAATTGACTTAACTGAAGGAGAATCACAGAATCACAGAATCACAG